>NW_028233729.1:0-227497 GCF_054856555.1 Leptonotus elevatus
AGATGATTCAAGCATTAATTTCATTGTGCTTTTGCTCATTTTGAAGATTTTGACATTTTCACCTGAAGTGTACAATCGGGCTGAAAATGCATTTAAAGCAATAAAAAGTTCATTTTGGCTCTCACACCTTAACTAAATGTTGTAGATTCAAACTTTTTGCTGTCATTAGTGTATTTTAGCAAAATGAAGATGATTCAAGCATTAATTTCATTGTGCTTTTGCTCATTTTGAAGATTTTGACATTTTCACCTGAAGTGTACAATTAGGGGCTGAAAACGCGTTTAAAGCAATAAAAAGTTCATTTTGGCTCTCACACCTTAACTAAATGTTGTAGACTCAAACTTTTTGCTGTCATTAGTATATTTTAGCAAAATGAAGATGATTCAAGCATTAATTTTATTGTGCTTTTGCTCATTTTGAAGATTTTGACATTTTCACCTGAAGTGTACAATCGGGCTGAAAATGCATTTAAAGCCATAAAAAGTTCATTTTGGCTCTCACACCTTAACTAAATGTTGTAGACTCAAACTTTTTGCTGTCATTAGTGTATGTTAGCAAAATGAAGATGATTCAAGCATTAATTTCATTGTGCTTTTGCTCATTTTGAAGATTTTGACATTTTCACCTGAAGTGTACAATCGGGCTGAAAATGCATTTAAAGCCATAAAAAGTTCATTTTGGCTCTCACACCTTAACTAAATGTTGTAGACTCAAACTTTTTGCTGTCATTAGTGTATTTTAGCAAAATAAAGATGATTCAAGCATTAATTTCATTGTGCTTTTGCTCATTTTGAAGATTTTGACATTTTCACCTGAAGTGTACAATCGGGCTGAAAATGCATTTAAAGCAATAAAAAGTTCATTTTGGCTCTCACACCTTAACTAAATGTTGTAGATTCAAACTTTTTGCTGTCATTAGTGTATTTTAGCAAAATGAAGATGATTCAAGCATTAATTTCATTGTGCTTTTGCTCATTTTGAAGATTTTGACATTTTCACCTGAAGTGTACAATTAGGGGCTGAAAACGCGTTTAAAGCAATAAAAAGTTCATTTTGGCTCTCACACCTTAACTAAATGTTGTAGACTCAAACTTTTTGCTGTCATTAGTATATTTTAGCAAAATGAAGATGATTCAAGCATTAATTTTATTGTGCTTTTGCTCATTTTGAAGATTTTGACATTTTCACCTGAAGTGTACAATCGGGCTGAAAATGCATTTAAAGCCATAAAAAGTTCATTTTGGCTCTCACACCTTAACTAAATGTTGTAGACTCAAACTTTTTGCTGTCATTAGTGTATGTTAGCAAAATGAAGATGATTCAAGCATTAATTTCATTGTGCTTTTGCTCATTTTGAAGATTTTGACATTTTCACCTGAAGTGTACAATCAGGCTGAAAATGCATTTAAAGCCATAAAAAGTTCATTTTGGCTCTCACACCTTAACTAAATGTTGTAGACTCAAACTTTTTAATGTCATTAGTGTATTTTAGCAAAATGAAGATGATTCAAGCATTAATTTCATTGTGCTTTTGCTCATTTTGAAGATTTTGACATTTTCACCTGAAGTGTACAATCGGGCTGAAAATGCATTTAAAGCCATAAAAAGTTCATTTTGGCTCTCACACCTTAACTAAATGTTGTAGACTCAAACTTTTTGCTGTCATTAGTGTATGTTAGCAAAATGAAGATGATTCAAGCATTAATTTCATTGTGCTTTTGCTCATTTTGAAGATTTTGACATTTTCCCCTGAAGTGTACAATCAGGCTGAAAATGCATTTAAAGCCATAAAAAGTTCATTTTGGCTCTCACACCTTAACTAAATGTTGTAGACTCAAACTTTTTGCTGTCATTAGTGTATTTTAGCAAAATGAAGATGATTCAAGCATTAATTTCATTGTGCTTTTGCTCATTTTGAAGATTTTGACATTTTCACCTGAAGTGTACAATCAGGCTGAAAATGCATTTAAAGCCATAAAAAGTTCATTTTGGCTCTCACACCTTAACTAAATGTTGTAGACTCAAACTTTTTGCTGTCATTAGTGTATTTTAGCAAAATGAAGATGATTCAAGCATTAATTTCATTGTGCTTTTGCTCATTTTGAAGATTTTGACATTTTCACCTGAAGTGTACAATCGGGCTGAAAATGCATTTAAAGCCATAAAAAGTTCATTTTGGCTCTCACACCTTAACTAAATGTTGTAGACTCAAACTTTTTGCTGTCATTAGTGTATGTTAGCAAAATGAAGATGATTCAAGCATTAATTTCATTGTGCTTTTGCTCATTTTGAAGATTTTGACATTTTCCCCTGAAGTGTACAATCAGGCTGAAAATGCATTTAAAGCCATAAAAAGTTCATTTTGGCTCTCACACCTTAACGAAATGTTGTAGACTCAAACTTTTTGCTGTCATTAGTGTATTTTAGCAAAATGAAGATGATTCAAGCATTAATTTCATTGTGCTTTTGCTCATTTTGAAGATTTTGACATTTTCACCTGAAGTGTACAATCAGGCTGAAAATGCATTTAAAGCCATAAAAAGTTCATTTTGGCTCTCACACCTTAACTAAATGTTGTAGACTCAAACTTTTTGCTGTCATTAGTGTATTTTAGCAAAATGAAGATGATTCAAGCATTAATTTCATTGTGCTTTTGCTCATTTTGAAGATTTTGACATTTTCACCTGAAGTGTACAATCGGGCTGAAAATGCATTTAAAGCCATAAAAAGTTCATTTTGGCTCTCACACCTTAACTAAATGTTGTAGACTCAAACTTTTTGCTGTCATTAGTGTATGTTAGCAAAATGAAGATGATTCAAGCATTAATTTCATTGTGCTTTTGCTCATTTTGAAGATTTTGACATTTTCACCTGAAGTGTACAATCGGGCTGAAAATGCATTTAAAGCCATAAAAAGTTCATTTTGGCTCTCACACCTTAACTAAATGTTGTAGACTCAAACTTTTTGCTGTCATTAGTGTATTTTAGCAAAATGAAGATGATTCAAGCATTAATTTCATTGTGCTTTTGCTCATTTTGAAGATTTTGACATTTTCACCTGAAGTGTACAATCGGGCTGAAAATGCATTTAAAGCAATAAAAAGTTCATTTTGGCTCTCACACCTTAACTAAATGTTGTAGATTCAAACTTTTTGCTGTCATTAGTGTATTTTAGCAAAATGAAGATGATTCAAGCATTAATTTCATTGTGCTTTTGCTCATTTTGAAGATTTTGACATTTTCACCTGAAGTGTACAATTAGGGGCTGAAAACGCGTTTAAAGCAATAAAAAGTTCATTTTGGCTCTCACACCTTAACTAAATGTTGTAGACTCAAACTTTTTGCTGTCATTAGTATATTTTAGCAAAATGAAGATGATTCAAGCATTAATTTTATTGTGCTTTTGCTCATTTTGAAGATTTTGACATTTTCACCTGAAGTGTACAATCGGGCTGAAAATGCATTTAAAGCCATAAAAAGTTCATTTTGGCTCTCACACCTTAACTAAATGTTGTAGACTCAAACTTTTTGCTGTCATTAGTGTATGTTAGCAAAATGAAGATGATTCAAGCATTAATTTCATTGTGCTTTTGCTCATTTTGAAGATTTTGACATTTTCACCTGAAGTGTACAATCAGGCTGAAAATGCATTTAAAGCCATAAAAAGTTCATTTTGGCTCTCACACCTTAACTAAATGTTGTAGACTCAAACTTTTTAATGTCATTAGTGTATTTTAGCAAAATGAAGATGATTCAAGCATTAATTTCATTGTGCTTTTGCTCATTTTGAAGATTTTGACATTTTCACCTGAAGTGTACATTCGGGCTGAAAATGCATTTAAAGCCATAAAAAGTTCATTTTGGCTCTCACACCTTAACTAAATGTTGTAGACTCAAACTTTTTGCTGTCATTAGTGTATGTTAGCAAAATGAAGATGATTCAAGCATTAATTTCATTGTGCTTTTGCTCATTTTGAAGATTTTGACATTTTCCCCTGAAGTGTACAATCAGGCTGAAAATGCATTTAAAGCCATAAAAAGTTCATTTTGGCTCTCACACCTTAACTAAATGTTGTAGACTCAAACTTTTTGCTGTCATTAGTGTATTTTAGCAAAATGAAGATGATTCAAGCATTAATTTCATTGTGCTTTTGCTCATTTTGAAGATTTTGACATTTTCACCTGAAGTGTACAATTAGGGGCTGAAAACGCGTTTAAAGCAATAAAAAGTTCATTTTGGCTCTCACACCTTAACTAAATGTTGTAGACTCAAACTTTTTGCTGTCATTAGTATATTTTAGCAAAATGAAGATGATTCAAGCATTAATTTCATTGTGCTTTTTTTCATTTTGAAGATTTTGACATTTTCACCTGAAGTGTACAATCGGGCTGAAAATGCATTTAAAGCCATAAAAAGTTCATTTTGGCTCTCACACCTTAACTAAATGTTGTAGACTCAAACTTTTTGCTGTCATTAGTATATTTTAGCAAAATGAAGATGATTCAAGCATTAATTTCATTGTGCTTTTTTTCATTTTGAAGATTTTGACATTTTCACCTGAAGTGTACAATCGGGCTGAAAATGCATTTAAAGCCATAAAAAGTTCATTTTGGCTCTCACACCTTAACTAAATGTTGTAGACTCAAACTTTTTGCTGTCATTAGTATATTTTAGCAAAATGAAGATGATTCAAGCATTAATTTCATTGTGCTTTTGCTCATTTTGAAGATTTTGACATTTTCACCTGAAGTGTACAATCAGGCTGAAAATGCATTTAAAGCCATAAAAAGTTCATTTTGGCTCTCACACCTTAACTAAATGTTGTAGACTCAAACTTTTTGCTGTCATTAGTGTATTTTAGCAAAATGAAGATGATTCAAGCATTAATTTCATTGTGCTTTTGCTCATTTTGAAGATTTTGACATTTTCACCTGAAGTGTACAATTAGGGGCTGAAAACGCGTTTAAAGCAATAAAAAGTTCATTTTGGCTCTCACACCTTAACTAAATGTTGTAGACTCAAACTTTTTGCTGTCATTAGTATATTTTAGCAAAATGAAGATGATTCAAGCATTAATTTCATTGTGCTTTTGCTCATTTTGAAGATTTTGACATTTTCACCTGAAGTGTACAATCGGGCTGAAAATGCATTTAAAGCCATAAAAAGTTCATTTTGGCTCTCACACCTTAACTAAATGTTGTAGACTCAAACTTTTTGCTGTCATTAGTGTATGTTAGCAAAATGAAGATGATTCAAGCATTAATTTCATTGTGCTTTTGCTCATTTTGAAGATTTTGACATTTTCACCTGAAGTGTACAATCAGGCTGAAAATGCATTTAAAGCCATAAAAAGTTCATTTTGGCTCTCACACCTTAACTAAATGTTGTAGACTCAAACTTTTTGCTGTCATTAGTGTATTTTAGCAAAATGAAGATGATTCAAGCATTAATTTCATTGTGCTTTTGCTCATTTTGAAGATTTTGACATTTTCACCTGAAGTGTACAATTAGGGGCTGAAAACGCGTTTAAAGCAATAAAAAGTTCATTTTGGCTCTCACACCTTAACTAAATGTTGTAGACTCAAACTTTTTGCTGTCATTAGTATATTTTAGCAAAATGAAGATGATTCAAGCATTAATTTCATTGTGCTTTTGCTCATTTTGAAGATTTTGACATTTTCACCTGAAGTGTACAATCAGGCTGAAAATGCATTTAAAGCCATAAAAAGTTCATTTTGGCTCTCACACCTTAACTAAATGTTGTAGACTCAAACTTTTTGCTGTCATTAGTGTATTTTAGCAAAATGAAGATGATTCAAGCATTAATTTCATTGTGCTTTTGCTCATTTTGAAGATTTTGACATTTTCACCTGAAGTGTACAATCGGGCTGAAAATGCATTTAAAGCCATAAAAAGTTCATTTTGGCTCTCACACCTTAACTAAATGTTGTAGACTCAAACTTTTTGCTGTCATTAGTGTATGTTAGCAAAATGAAGATGATTCAAGCATTAATTTCATTGTGCTTTTGCTCATTTTGAAGATTTTGACATTTTCACCTGAAGTGTACAATCGGGCTGAAAATGCATTTAAAGCCATAAAAAGTTCATTTTGGCTCTCACACCTTAACTAAATGTTGTAGACTCAAACTTTTTGCTGTCATTAGTGTATTTTAGCAAAATAAAGATGATTCAAGCATTAATTTCATTGTGCTTTTGCTCATTTTGAAGATTTTGACATTTTCACCTGAAGTGTACAATCGGGCTGAAAATGCATTTAAAGCAATAAAAAGTTCATTTTGGCTCTCACACCTTAACTAAATGTTGTAGATTCAAACTTTTTGCTGTCATTAGTGTATTTTAGCAAAATGAAGATGATTCAAGCATTAATTTCATTGTGCTTTTGCTCATTTTGAAGATTTTGACATTTTCACCTGAAGTGTACAATTAGGGGCTGAAAACGCGTTTAAAGCAATAAAAAGTTCATTTTGGCTCTCACACCTTAACTAAATGTTGTAGACTCAAACTTTTTGCTGTCATTAGTATATTTTAGCAAAATGAAGATGATTCAAGCATTAATTTTATTGTGCTTTTGCTCATTTTGAAGATTTTGACATTTTCACCTGAAGTGTACAATCGGGCTGAAAATGCATTTAAAGCCATAAAAAGTTCATTTTGGCTCTCACACCTTAACTAAATGTTGTAGACTCAAACTTTTTGCTGTCATTAGTGTATGTTAGCAAAATGAAGATGATTCAAGCATTAATTTCATTGTGCTTTTGCTCATTTTGAAGATTTTGACATTTTCACCTGAAGTGTACAATCGGGCTGAAAATGCATTTAAAGCCATAAAAAGTTCATTTTGGCTCTCACACCTTAACTAAATGTTGTAGACTCAAACTTTTTGCTGTCATTAGTGTATTTTAGCAAAATAAAGATGATTCAAGCATTAATTTCATTGTGCTTTTGCTCATTTTGAAGATTTTGACATTTTCACCTGAAGTGTACAATCGGGCTGAAAATGCATTTAAAGCAATAAAAAGTTCATTTTGGCTCTCACACCTTAACTAAATGTTGTAGATTCAAACTTTTTGCTGTCATTAGTGTATTTTAGCAAAATGAAGATGATTCAAGCATTAATTTCATTGTGCTTTTGCTCATTTTGAAGATTTTGACATTTTCACCTGAAGTGTACAATTAGGGGCTGAAAACGCGTTTAAAGCAATAAAAAGTTCATTTTGGCTCTCACACCTTAACTAAATGTTGTAGACTCAAACTTTTTGCTGTCATTAGTATATTTTAGCAAAATGAAGATGATTCAAGCATTAATTTTATTGTGCTTTTGCTCATTTTGAAGATTTTGACATTTTCACCTGAAGTGTACAATCGGGCTGAAAATGCATTTAAAGCCATAAAAAGTTCATTTTGGCTCTCACACCTTAACTAAATGTTGTAGACTCAAACTTTTTGCTGTCATTAGTGTATGTTAGCAAAATGAAGATGATTCAAGCATTAATTTCATTGTGCTTTTGCTCATTTTGAAGATTTTGACATTTTCACCTGAAGTGTACAATCAGGCTGAAAATGCATTTAAAGCCATAAAAAGTTCATTTTGGCTCTCACACCTTAACTAAATGTTGTAGACTCAAACTTTTTAATGTCATTAGTGTATTTTAGCAAAATGAAGATGATTCAAGCATTAATTTCATTGTGCTTTTGCTCATTTTGAAGATTTTGACATTTTCACCTGAAGTGTACAATCGGGCTGAAAATGCATTTAAAGCCATAAAAAGTTCATTTTGGCTCTCACACCTTAACTAAATGTTGTAGACTCAAACTTTTTGCTGTCATTAGTGTATGTTAGCAAAATGAAGATGATTCAAGCATTAATTTCATTGTGCTTTTGCTCATTTTGAAGATTTTGACATTTTCCCCTGAAGTGTACAATCAGGCTGAAAATGCATTTAAAGCCATAAAAAGTTCATTTTGGCTCTCACACCTTAACTAAATGTTGTAGACTCAAACTTTTTGCTGTCATTAGTGTATTTTAGCAAAATGAAGATGATTCAAGCATTAATTTCATTGTGCTTTTGCTCATTTTGAAGATTTTGACATTTTCACCTGAAGTGTACAATCAGGCTGAAAATGCATTTAAAGCCATAAAAAGTTCATTTTGGCTCTCACACCTTAACTAAATGTTGTAGACTCAAACTTTTTGCTGTCATTAGTGTATTTTAGCAAAATGAAGATGATTCAAGCATTAATTTCATTGTGCTTTTGCTCATTTTGAAGATTTTGACATTTTCACCTGAAGTGTACAATCGGGCTGAAAATGCATTTAAAGCCATAAAAAGTTCATTTTGGCTCTCACACCTTAACTAAATGGTGTAGACTCAAACTTTTTGCTGTCATTAGTGTATGTTAGCAAAATGAAGATGATTCAAGCATTAATTTCATTGTGCTTTTGCTCATTTTGAAGATTTTGACATTTTCCCCTGAAGTGTACAATCAGGCTGAAAATGCATTTAAAGCCATAAAAAGTTCATTTTGGCTCTCACACCTTAACGAAATGTTGTAGACTCAAACTTTTTGCTGTCATTAGTGTATTTTAGCAAAATGAAGATGATTCAAGCATTAATTTCATTGTGCTTTTGCTCATTTTGAAGATTTTGACATTTTCACCTGAAGTGTACAATCAGGCTGAAAATGCATTTAAAGCCATAAAAAGTTCATTTTGGCTCTCACACCTTAACTAAATGTTGTAGACTCAAACTTTTTGCTGTCATTAGTGTATTTTAGCAAAATGAAGATGATTCAAGCATTAATTTCATTGTGCTTTTGCTCATTTTGAAGATTTTGACATTTTCACCTGAAGTGTACAATCGGGCTGAAAATGCATTTAAAGCCATAAAAAGTTCATTTTGGCTCTCACACCTTAACTAAATGTTGTAGACTCAAACTTTTTGCTGTCATTAGTGTATGTTAGCAAAATGAAGATGATTCAAGCATTAATTTCATTGTGCTTTTGCTCATTTTGAAGATTTTGACATTTTCACCTGAAGTGTACAATCGGGCTGAAAATGCATTTAAAGCCATAAAAAGTTCATTTTGGCTCTCACACCTTAACTAAATGTTGTAGACTCAAACTTTTTGCTGTCATTAGTGTATTTTAGCAAAATGAAGATGATTCAAGCATTAATTTCATTGTGCTTTTGCTCATTTTGAAGATTTTGACATTTTCACCTGAAGTGTACAATCGGGCTGAAAATGCATTTAAAGCAATAAAAAGTTCATTTTGGCTCTCACACCTTAACTAAATGTTGTAGATTCAAACTTTTTGCTGTCATTAGTGTATTTTAGCAAAATGAAGATGATTCAAGCATTAATTTCATTGTGCTTTTGCTCATTTTGAAGATTTTGACATTTTCACCTGAAGTGTACAATTAGGGGCTGAAAACGCGTTTAAAGCAATAAAAAGTTCATTTTGGCTCTCACACCTTAACTAAATGTTGTAGACTCAAACTTTTTGCTGTCATTAGTATATTTTAGCAAAATGAAGATGATTCAAGCATTAATTTTATTGTGCTTTTGCTCATTTTGAAGATTTTGACATTTTCACCTGAAGTGTACAATCGGGCTGAAAATGCATTTAAAGCCATAAAAAGTTCATTTTGGCTCTCACACCTTAACTAAATGTTGTAGACTCAAACTTTTTGCTGTCATTAGTGTATGTTAGCAAAATGAAGATGATTCAAGCATTAATTTCATTGTGCTTTTGCTCATTTTGAAGATTTTGACATTTTCACCTGAAGTGTACAATCAGGCTGAAAATGCATTTAAAGCCATAAAAAGTTCATTTTGGCTCTCACACCTTAACTAAATGTTGTAGACTCAAACTTTTTAATGTCATTAGTGTATTTTAGCAAAATGAAGATGATTCAAGCATTAATTTCATTGTGCTTTTGCTCATTTTGAAGATTTTGACATTTTCACCTGAAGTGTACATTCGGGCTGAAAATGCATTTAAAGCCATAAAAAGTTCATTTTGGCTCTCACACCTTAACTAAATGTTGTAGACTCAAACTTTTTGCTGTCATTAGTGTATGTTAGCAAAATGAAGATGATTCAAGCATTAATTTCATTGTGCTTTTGCTCATTTTGAAGATTTTGACATTTTCCCCTGAAGTGTACAATCAGGCTGAAAATGCATTTAAAGCCATAAAAAGTTCATTTTGGCTCTCACACCTTAACTAAATGTTGTAGACTCAAACTTTTTGCTGTCATTAGTGTATTTTAGCAAAATGAAGATGATTCAAGCATTAATTTCATTGTGCTTTTGCTCATTTTGAAGATTTTGACATTTTCACCTGAAGTGTACAATTAGGGGCTGAAAACGCGTTTAAAGCAATAAAAAGTTCATTTTGGCTCTCACACCTTAACTAAATGTTGTAGACTCAAACTTTTTGCTGTCATTAGTATATTTTAGCAAAATGAAGATGATTCAAGCATTAATTTTATTGTGCTTTTGCTCATTTTGAAGATTTTGACATTTTCACCTGAAGTGTACAATCGGGCTGAAAATGCATTTAAAGCCATAAAAAGTTCATTTTGGCTCTCACACCTTAACTAAATGTTGTAGACTCAAACTTTTTGCTGTCATTAGTGTATGTTAGCAAAATGAAGATGATTCAAGCATTAATTTCATTGTGCTTTTGCTCATTTTGAAGATTTTGACATTTTCACGTGAAGTGTACAATCGGGCTGAAAATGCATTTAAAGCCATAAAAAGTTCATTTTGGCTCTCACACCTTAACTAAATGTTGTAGACTCAAACTTTTTGCTGTCATTAGTGTATGTTAGCAAAATGAAGATGATTCAAGCATTAATTTCATTGTGCTTTTGCTCATTTTGAAGATTTTGACATTTTCACCTGAAGTGTACAATCAGGCTGAAAATGCATTTAAAGCCATAAAAAGTTCATTTTGGCTCTCACACCTTAACTAAATGTTGTAGACTCAAACTTTTTGCTGTCATTAGTGTATTTTAGCAAAATGAAGATGATTCAAGCATTAATTTCATTGTGCTTTTGCTCATTTTGAAGATTTTGACATTTTCACCTGAAGTGTACAATTAGGGGCTGAAAACGCGTTTAAAGCAATAAAAAGTTCATTTTGGCTCTCACACCTTAACTAAATGTTGTAGACTCAAACTTTTTGCTGTCATTAGTATATTTTAGCAAAATGAAGATGATTCAAGCATTAATTTTATTGTGCTTTTGCTCATTTTGAAGATTTTGACATTTTCACCTGAAGTGTACAATCGGGCTGAAAATGCATTTAAAGCCATAAAAAGTTCATTTTGGCTCTCACACCTTAACTAAATGTTGTAGACTCAAACTTTTTGCTGTCATTAGTGTATGTTAGCAAAATGAAGATGATTCAAGCATTAATTTCATTGTGCTTTTGCTCATTTTGAAGATTTTGACATTTTCACCTGAAGTGTACAATCAGGCTGAAAATGCATTTAAAGCCATAAAAAGTTCATTTTGGCTCTCACACCTTAACTAAATGTTGTAGACTCAAACTTTTTGCTGTCATTAGTGTATTTTAGCAAAATGAAGATGATTCAAGCATTAATTTCATTGTGCTTTTGCTCATTTTGAAGATTTTGACATTTTCACCTGAAGTGTACAATCGGGCTGAAAATGCATTTAAAGCAATAAAAAGTTCATTTTGGCTCTCACACCTTAACTAAATGTTGTAGATTCAAACTTTTTGCTGTCATTAGTGTATTTTAGCAAAATGAAGATGATTCAAGCATTAATTTCATTGTGCTTTTGCTCATTTTGAAGATTTTGACATTTTCACCTGAAGTGTACAATCGGGCTGAAAATGCATTTAAAGCCATAAAAAGTTCATTTTGGCTCTCACACCTTAACTAAATGTTGTAGACTCAAACTTTTTGCTGTCATTAGTGTATGTTAGCAAAATGAAGATGATTCAAGCATTAATTTCATTGTGCTTTTGCTCATTTTGAAGATTTTGACATTTTCACGTGAAGTGTACAATCGGGCTGAAAATGCATTTAAAGCCATAAAAAGTTCATTTTGGCTCTCACACCTTAACTAAATGTTGTAGACTCAAACTTTTTGCTGTCATTAGTGTATGTTAGCAAAATGAAGATGATTCAAGCATTAATTTCATTGTGTTTTTGCTCATTTTGAAGATTTTGACATTTTCACCTGAAGTTTACAATCAGGCTGAAAATGCATTTAAAGCCATAAAAAGTTCATTTTGGCTCTCACACCTTAACTAAATGTTGTAGACTCAAACTTTTTGCTGTCATTAGTGTATTTTAGCAAAATGAAGATGATTCAAGCATTAATTTCATTGTGCTTTTGCTCATTTTGAAGATTTTGACATTTTCACCTGAAGTGTACAATTAGGGGCTGAAAACGCGTTTAAAGCAATAAAAAGTTCATTTTGGCTCTCACACCTTAACTAAATGTTGTAGACTCAAACTTTTTGCTGTCATTAGTATATTTTAGCAAAATGAAGATGATTCAAGCATTAATTTTATTGTGCTTTTGCTCATTTTGAAGATTTTGACATTTTCACCTGAAGTGTACAATCGGGCTGAAAATGCATTTAAAGCCATAAAAAGTTCATTTTGGCTCTCACACCTTAACTAAATGTTGTAGACTCAAACTTTTTGCTGTCATTAGTGTATGTTAGCAAAATGAAGATGATTCAAGCATTAATTTCATTGTGCTTTTGCTCATTTTGAAGATTTTGACATTTTCACCTGAAGTGTACAATCAGGCTGAAAATGCATTTAAAGCCATAAAAAGTTCATTTTGGCTCTCACACCTTAACTAAATGTTGTAGACTCAAACTTTTTGCTGTCATTAGTGTATTTTAGCAAAATGAAGATGATTCAAGCATTAATTTCATTGTGCTTTTTCTCATTTTGAAGATTTTGACATTTTCACCTGAAGTGTACAATCGGGCTGAAAATGCATTTAAAGCAATAAAAAGTTCATTTTGGCTCTCACACCTTAACTAAATGTTGTAGATTCAAACTTTTTGCTGTCATTAGTGTATTTTAGCAAAATGAAGATGATTCAAGCATTAATTTCATTGTGCTTTTGCTCATTTTGAAGATTTTGACATTTTCACCTGAAGTGTACAATCGGGCTGAAAATGCATTTAAAGCCATAAAAAGTTCATTTTGGCTCTCACACCTTAACTAAATGTTGTAGACTCAAACTTTTTGCTGTCATTAGTGTATGTTAGCAAAATGAAGATGATTCAAGCATTAATTTCATTGTACTTTTGCTCATTTTGAAGATTTTGACATTTTCCCCTGAAGTGTACAATCAGGCTGAAAATGCATTTAAAGCCATAAAAAGTTCATTTTGGCTCTCACACCTTAACTAAATGTTGTAGACTCAAACTTTTTGCTGTCATTAGTGTATTTTAGCAAAATGAAGATGATTCAAGCATTAATTTCATTGTGCTTTTGCTCATTTTGAAGATTTTGACATTTTCACCTGAAGTGTACAATCGGGCTGAAAATGCATTTAAAGCCATAAAAAGTTCATTTTGGCTCTCACACCTTAACTAAATGTTGTAGACTCAAACTTTTTGCTGTCATTAGTGTATTTTAGCAAAATGAAGATGATTCAAGCATTAATTTCATTGTGCTTTTGCTCATTTTGAAGATTTTGACATTTTCACCTGAAGTGTACAATTAGGGGCTGAAAACGCGTTTAAAGCAATAAAAAGTTCATTTTGGCTCTCACACCTTAACTAAATGTTGTAGACTCAAACTTTTTGCTATCATTAGTATATTTTAGCAAAATGAAGATGATTCAAGCATTAATTTTATTGTGCTTTTGCTCATTTTGAAGATTTTGACATTTTCACCTGAAAGTGTACAATCGGGCTGAAAATGCATTTAAAGCCATAAAAAGTTCATTTTGGCTCTCACACCTTAACTAAATGTTGTAGACTCAAACTTTTTGCTGTCATTAGTGTATGTTAGCAAAATGAAGATGATTCAAGCATTAATTTCATTGTGCTTTTGCTCATTTTGAAGATTTTGACATTTTCACCTGAAGTGTACAATCAGGCTGAAAATGCATTTAAAGCCATAAAAAGTTCCTTTTGGCTCTCACACCTTAACTAAATGTTGTAGACTCAAACTTTTTGCTGTCATTAGTGTATTTTAGCAAAATGAAGATGATTCAAGCATTAATTTCATTGTGCTTTTGCTCATTTTGAAGATTTTGACATTTTCACCTGAAGTGTACAATTAGGGGCTGAAAACGCGTTTAAAGCAATAAAAAGTTCATTTTGGCTCTCACACCTTAACTAAATGTTGTAGACTCAAACTTTTTGCTGTCATTAGTATATTTTAGCAAAATGAAGATGATTCAAGCATTAATTTTATTGTGCTTTTGCTCATTTTGAAGATTTTGACATTTTCACCTGAAGTGTACAATCGGGCTGAAAATGCATTTAAAGCCATAAAAAGTTCATTTTGGCTCTCACACCTTAACTAAATGTTGTAGACTCAAACTTTTTGCTGTCATTATTGTATGTTAGCAAAATGAAGATGATTCAAGCATTAATTTCATTGTGCTTTTGCTCATTTTGAAGATTTTGACATTTTCACCTGAAGTGTACAATTAGGGGCTGAAAACGCGTTTAAAGCAATAAAAAGTTCATTTTGGCTCTCACACCTTAACTAAATGTTGTAGACTCAAACTTTTTGCTGTCATTAGTATATTTTAGCAAAATGAAGATGATTCAAGCATTAATTTTATTGTGCTTTTGCTCATTTTGAAGATTTTGACATTTTCACCTGAAGTGTACAATCGGGCTGAAAATGCATTTAAAGCCATAAAAAGTTCATTTTGGCTCTCACACCTTAACTAAATGTTGTAGACTCAAACTTTTTGCTGTCATTAGTGTATGTTAGCAAAATGAAGATGATTCAAGCATTAATTTCATTGTGCTTTTGCTCATTTTGAAGATTTTGACATTTTCACCTGAAGTGTACAATCAGGCTGAAAATGCATTTAAAGCCATAAAAAGTTCATTTTGGCTCTCACACCTTAACTAAATGTTGTAGACTCAAACTTTTTGCTGTCATTAGTGTATTTTAGCAAAATGAAGATGATTCAAGCATTAATTTCATTGTGCTTTTGCTCATTTTGAAGATTTTGACATTTTCACCTGAAGTGTACAATCGGGCTGAAAATGCATTTAAAGCAATAAAAAGTTCATTTTGGCTCTCAAACCTTAACTAAATGTTGTAGATTCAAACTTTTTGCTGTCATTAGTGTATTTTAGCAAAATGAAGATGATTCAAGCATTAATTTCATTGTGCTTTTGCTCATTTTGAAGATTTTGACATTTTCACCTGAAGTGTACAATTAGGGGCTGAAAACGCGTTTAAAGCAATAAAAAGTTCATTTTGGCTCTCACACCTTAACTAAATGTTGTAGACTCAAACTTTTTGCTGTCATTAGTATATTTTAGCAAAATGAAGATGATTCAAGCATTAATTTTATTGTGCTTTTGCTCATTTTGAAGATTTTGACATTTTCACCTGAAGTGTACAATCGGGCTGAAAATGCATTTAAAGCCATAAAAAGTTCATTTTGGCTCTCACACCTTAACTAAATGTTGTAGACTCAAACTTTTTGCTGTCATTAGTGTATGTTAGCAAAATGAAGATGATTCAAGCATTAATTTCATTGTGCTTTTGCTCATTTTGAAGATTTTGACATTTTCACCTGAAGTGTACAATCAGGCTGAAAATGCATTTAAAGCCATAAAAAGTTCATTTTGGCTCTCACACCTTAACTAAATGTTGTAGACTCAAACTTTTTGCTGTCATTAGTGTATTTTAGCAAAATGAAGATGATTCAAGCATTAATTTCATTGTGCTTTTGCTCATTTTGAAGATTTTGACATTTTCACCTGAAGTGTACAATCGGGCTGAAAATGCATTTAAAGCAATAAAAAGTTCATTTTGGCTCTCACACCTTAACTAAATGTTGTAGATTCAAACTTTTTGCTGTCATTAGTGTATTTTAGCAAAATGAAGATGATTCAAGCATTAATTTCATTGTGCTTTTGCTCATTTTGAAGATTTTGACATTTTCACCTGAAGTGTACAATTAGGGGCTGAAAACGCGTTTAAAGCAATAAAAAGTTCATTTTGGCTCTCACACCTTAACTAAATGTTGTAGACTCAAACTTTTTGCTGTCATTAGTATATTTTAGTAAAATGAAGATGATTCAAGCATTAATTTTATTGTGCTTTTGCTCATTTTGAAGATTTTGACATTTTCACCTGAAGTGTACAATCGGGCTGAAAATGCATTTAAAGCCATAAAAAGTTCATTTTGGCTCTCACACCTTAACTAAATGTTGTAGACTCAAACTTTTTGCTGTCATTAGTGTATGTTAGCAAAATGAAGATGATTCAAGCATTAATTTCATTGTGCTTTTGCTCATTTTGAAGATTTTGACATTTTCACCTGAAGTGTACAATCAGGCTGAAAATGCATTTAAAGCCATAAAAAGTTCATTTTGGCTCTCACACCTTAACTAAATGTTGTAGACTCAAACTTTTTGCTGTCATTAGTGTATTTTAGCAAAATGAAGATGATTCAAGCATTAATTTCATTGTGCTTTTGCTCATTTTGAAGATTTTGACATTTTCACCTGAAGTGTACAATTAGGGGCTGAAAACGCGTTTAAAGCAATAAAAAGTTCATTTTGGCTCTCACACCTTAACTAAATGTTGTAGACTCAAACTTTTTGCTGTCATTAGTATATTTTAGCAAAATGAAGATGATTCAAGCATTAATTTCATTGTGCTTTTGCTCATTTTGAAGATTTTGACATTTTCACCTGAAGTGTACAATCAGGCTGAAAATGCATTTAAAGCCATAAAAAGTTCATTTTGGCTCTCACACCTTAACTAAATGTTGTAGACTCAAACTTTTTGCTGTCATTAGTGTATTTTAGCAAAATGAAGATGATTCAAGCATTAATTTCATTGTGCTTTTGCTCATTTTGAAGATTTTGACATTTTCACCTGAAGTGTACAATCGGGCTGAAAATGCATTTAAAGCCATAAAAAGTTCATTTTGGCTCTCACACCTTAACTAAATGTTGTAGACTCAAACTTTTTGCTGTCATTAGTGTATGTTAGCAAAATGAAGATGATTCAAGCATTAATTTCATTGTGCTTTTGCTCATTTTGAAGATTTTGACATTTTCACCTGAAGTGTACAATCGGGCTGAAAATGCATTTAAAGCCATAAAAAGTTCATTTTGGCTCTCACACCTTAACTAAATGTTGTAGACTCAAACTTTTTGCTGTCATTAGTATATTTTAGCAAAATGAAGATGATTCAAGCATTAATTTTATTGTGCTTTTGCTCATTTTGAAGATTTTGACATTTTCACCTGAAGTGTACAATCAGGCTGCAAATGCATTTAAAGCCATAAAAAGTTCATTTTGGCTCTCACACCTTAACTAAATGTTGTAGACTCAAACTTTTTGCTGTCATTAGTGTATTTTAGCAAAATGAAGATGATTCAAGCATTAATTTCATTGTGCTTTTGCTCATTTTGAAGATTTTGACATTTTCACCTGAAGTGTACAATCAGGCTGAAAATGCATTTAAAGCCATAAAAAGTTCATTTTGGCTCTCACACCTTAACTAAATGTTGTAGACTCAAACTTTTTGCTGTCATTAGTGTATGTTAGCAAAATGAAGATGATTCAAGCATTAATTTCATTGTGCTTTTGCTCATTTTGAAGATTTTGACATTTTCACCTGAAGTGTACAATCAGGCTGAAAATGCATTTAAAGCCATAAAAAGTTCATTTTGGCTCTCACACCTTAACTAAATGTTGTAGACTCAAACTTTTTGCTGTCATTAGTGTATTTAAGCAAAATGAAGATGATTCAAGCATTAATTTCATTGTGCTTTTGCTCATTTAGAAGATTTTGACATTTTCACCTGAAGTGTACAATCGGGCTGAAAATGCATTTAAAGCCATAAAAAGTTCATTTTGGCTCTCACACCTTAACTAAATGTTGTAGACTCAAACTTTTTGCTGTCATTAGTATATTTTAGCAAAATGAAGATGATTCAAGCATTCATTTTATTGTGCTTTTGCTCATTTTGAAGATTTTGACATTTTCACCTGAAGTGTACAATCAGGCTGAAAATGCATTTAAAGCCATAAAAAGTTCATTTTGGCTCTCACACCTTAACTAAATGTTGTAGACTCAAACTTTTTGCTGTCATTAGTGTATTTTAGCAAAATGAAGATGATTCAAGCATTAATTTCATTGTGCTTTTGCTCATTTTGAAGATTTTGACATTTTCGCCTGAAGTGTACAATTAGGGGCTGAAAACGCGTTTAAAGCAATAAAAAGTTCATTTTGAATCTCACACCTTAACTAAATGTTGTAGACTCAAACTTTTTGCTGTCATTAGTATATTTTAGCAAAATGAAGATGATTCAAGCATTAATTTTATTGTGCTTTTGCTCATTTTGAAGATTTTGACATTTTCACCTGAAGTGTACAATCAGGCTGAAAATGCATTTAAAGCCATAAAAAGTTCATTTTGGCTCTCACACCTTAACTAAATGTTGTAGACTCAAACTTTTTGCTGTCATTAGTGTATTTTAGCAAAATGAAGATGATTCAAGCATTAATTTCATTGTGCTTTTGCTCATTTTGAAGATTTTGACATTTTCACCTGAAGTGTACAATTAGGGGCTGAAAACGCGTTTAAAGCAATAAAAAGTTCATTTTGGCTCTCACACCTTAACTAAATGTTGTAGACTCAAACTTTTTGCTGTCATTAGTATATTTTAGCAAAATGAAGATGATTCAAGCATTAATTTCATTGTGCTTTTGCTCATTTTGAAGATTTTGACATTTTCACCTGAAGTGTACAATCGGGCTGAAAATGCATTTAAAGCCATAAAAAGTTCATTTTGGCTCTCACACCTTAACTAAATGTTGTAGACTCAAACTTTTTGCTGTCATTAGTGTATGTTAGCAAAATGAAGATGATTCAAGCATTAATTTCATTGTGCTTTTGCTCATTTTGAAGATTTTGACATTTTCACCTGAAGTGTACAATCAGGCTGAAAATGCATTTAAAGCCATAAAAAGTTCATTTTGGCTCTCACACCTTAACTAAATGTTGTAGACTCAAACTTTTTGCTGTCATTAGTGTATTTTAGCAAAATGAAGATGATTCAAGCATTAATTTCATTGTGCTTTTGCTCATTTTGAAGATTTTGACATTTTCACCTGAAGTGTACAATCGGGCTGAAAATGCATTTAAAGCCATAAAAAGTTCATTTTGGCTCTCACACCTTAACTAAATGTTGTAGACTCAAACTTTTTGCTGTCATTAGTGTATGTTAGCAAAATGAAGATGATTCAAGCATTAATTTCATTGTGCTTTTGCTCATTTTGAAGATTTTGACATTTTCCCCTGAAGTGTACAATCAGGCTGAAAATGCATTTAAAGCCATAAAAAGTTCATTTTGGCTCTCACACCTTAACTAAATGTTGTAGACTCAAACTTTTTGCTGTCATTAGTGTATTTTAGCAAAATGAAGATGATTCAAGCATTAATTTCATTGTGCTTTTGCTCATTTTGAAGATTTTGACATTTTCACCTGAAGTGTACAATCAGGCTGAAAATGCATTTAAAGCCATAAAAAGTTCATTTTGGCTCTCACACCTTAACTAAATGTTGTAGACTCAAACTTTTTGCTGTCATTAGTGTATTTTAGCAAAATGAAGATGATTCAAGCATTAATTTCATTGTGCTTTTGCTCATTTTGAAGATTTTGACATTTTCACCTGAAGTGTACAATCGGGCTGAAAATGCATTTAAAGCCATAAAAAGTTCATTTTGGCTCTCACACCTTAACTAAATGTTGTAGACTCAAACTTTTTGCTGTCATTAGTGTATGTTAGCAAAATGAAGATGATTCAAGCATTAATTTCATTGTGCTTTTGCTCATTTTGAAGATTTTGACATTTTCACCTGAAGTGTACAATCGGGCTGAAAATGCATTTAAAGCCATAAAAAGTTCATTTTGGCTCTCACACCTTAACTAAATGTTGTAGACTCAAACTTTTTGCTGTCATTAGTGTATTTTAGCAAAATGAAGATGATTCAAGCATTAATTTCATTGTGCTTTTGCTCATTTTGAAGATTTTGACATTTTCACCTGAAGTGTACAATCGGGCTGAAAATGCATTTAAAGCAATAAAAAGTTCATTTTGGCTCTCACACCTTAACTAAATGTTGTAGATTCAAACTTTTTGCTGTCATTAGTGTATTTTAGCAAAATGAAGATGATTCAAGCATTAATTTCATTGTGCTTTTGCTCATTTTGAAGATTTTGACATTTTCACCTGAAGTGTACAATTAGGGGCTGAAAACGCGTTTAAAGCAATAAAAAGTTCATTTTGGCTCTCACACCTTAACTAAATGTTGTAGACTCAAACTTTTTGCTGTCATTAGTATATTTTAGCAAAATGAAGATGATTCAAGCATTAATTTTATTGTGCTTTTGCTCATTTTGAAGATTTTGACATTTTCACCTGAAGTGTACAATCGGGCTGAAAATGCATTTAAAGCCATAAAAAGTTCATTTTGGCTCTCACACCTTAACTAAATGTTGTAGACTCAAACTTTTTGCTGTCATTAGTGTATGTTAGCAAAATGAAGATGATTCAAGCATTAATTTCATTGTGCTTTTGCTCATTTTGAAGATTTTGACATTTTCACCTGAAGTGTACAATCAGGCTGAAAATGCATTTAAAGCCATAAAAAGTTCATTTTGGCTCTCACACCTTAACTAAATGTTGTAGACTCAAACTTTTTAATGTCATTAGTGTATTTTAGCAAAATGAAGATGATTCAAGCATTAATTTCATTGTGCTTTTGCTCATTTTGAAGATTTTGACATTTTCACCTGAAGTGTACAATCGGGCTGAAAATGCATTTAAAGCCATAAAAAGTTCATTTTGGCTCTCACACCTTAACTAAATGTTGTAGACTCAAACTTTTTGCTGTCATTAGTGTATGTTAGCAAAATGAAGATGATTCAAGCATTAATTTCATTGTGCTTTTGCTCATTTTGAAGATTTTGACATTTTCCCCTGAAGTGTACAATCAGGCTGAAAATGCATTTAAAGCCATAAAAAGTTCATTTTGGCTCTCACACCTTAACTAAATGTTGTAGACTCAAACTTTTTGCTGTCATTAGTGTATTTTAGCAAAATGAAGATGATTCAAGCATTAATTTCATTGTGCTTTTGCTCATTTTGAAGATTTTGACATTTTCACCTGAAGTGTACAATTAGGGGCTGAAAACGCGTTTAAAGCAATAAAAAGTTCATTTTGGCTCTCACACCTTAACTAAATGTTGTAGACTCAAACTTTTTGCTGTCATTAGTATATTTTAGCAAAATGAAGATGATTCAAGCATTAATTTTATTGTGCTTTTGCTCATTTTGAAGATTTTGACATTTTCACCTGAAGTGTACAATCGGGCTGAAAATGCATTTAAAGCCATAAAAAGTTCATTTTGGCTCTCACACCTTAACTAAATGTTGTAGACTCAAACTTTTTGCTGTCATTAGTGTATGTTAGCAAAATGAAGATGATTCAAGCATTAATTTCATTGTGCTTTTGCTCATTTTGAAGATTTTGACATTTTCACGTGAAGTGTACAATCGGGCTGAAAATGCATTTAAAGCCATAAAAAGTTCATTTTGGCTCTCACACCTTAACTAAATGTTGTAGACTCAAACTTTTTGCTGTCATTAGTGTATGTTAGCAAAATGAAGATGATTCAAGCATTAATTTCATTGTGCTTTTGCTCATTTTGAAGATTTTGACATTTTCACCTGAAGTGTACAATCAGGCTGAAAATGCATTTAAAGCCATAAAAAGTTCATTTTGGCTCTCACACCTTAACTAAATGTTGTAGACTCAAACTTTTTGCTGTCATTAGTATATTTTAGCAAAATGAAGATGATTCAAGCATTAATTTTATTGTGCTTTTGCTCATTTTGAAGATTTTGACATTTTCACCTGAAGTGTACAATCGGGCTGAAAATGCATTTAAAGCCATAAAAAGTTCATTTTGGCTCTCACACCTTAACTAAATGTTGTAGATTCAAACTTTTTGCTGTCATTAGTGTATTTTAGCAAAATGAAGATGATTCAAGCATTAATTTCATTGTGCTTTTGCTCATTTTGAAGATTTTGACATTTTCACCTGAAGTGTACAATCGGGCTGAAAATGCATTTAAAGCCATAAAAAGTTCATTTTGGCTCTCACACCTTAACTAAATGTTGTAGACTCAAACTTTTTGCTGTCATTAGTATATTTTAGCAAAATGAAGATGATTCAAGCATTAATTTTATTGTGCTTTTGCTCATTTTGAAGATTTTGACATTTTCACCTGAAGTGTACAATCGGGCTGAAAATGCATTTAAAGCCATAAAAAGTTCATTTTGGCTCTCACACCTTAACTAAATGTTGTAGACTCAAACTTTTTGCTGTCATTAGTGTATGTTAGCAAAATGAAGATGATTCAAGCATTAATTTCATTGTGCTTTTGCTCATTTTGAAGATTTTGACATTTTCACCTGAAGTGTACAATCAGGCTGAAAATGCATTTAAAGCCATAAAAAGTTCATTTTGGCTCTCACACCTTAACTAAATGTTGTAGACTCAAACTTTTTGCTGTCATTAGTGTATTTTAGCAAAATGAAGATGATTCAAGCATTAATTTCATTGTGCTTTTGCTCATTTTGAAGATTTTGACATTTTCACCTGAAGTGTACAATCGGGCTGAAAATGCATTTAAAGCAATAAAAAGTTCATTTTGGCTCTCACACCTTAACTAAATGTTGTAGATTCAAACTTTTTGCTGTCATTAGTGTATTTTAGCAAAATGAAGATGATTCAAGCATTAATTTCATTGTGCTTTTGCTCATTTTGAAGATTTTGACATTTTCACCTGAAGTGTACAATCGGGCTGAAAATGCATTTAAAGCCATAAAAAGTTCATTTTGGCTCTCACACCTTAACTAAATGTTGTAGACTCAAACTTTTTGCTGTCATTAGTGTATGTTAGCAAAATGAAGATGATTCAAGCATTAATTTCATTGTGCTTTTGCTCATTTTGAAGATTTTGACATTTTCACGTGAAGTGTACAATCGGGCTGAAAATGCATTTAAAGCCATAAAAAGTTCATTTTGGCTCTCACACCTTAACTAAATGTTGTAGACTCAAACTTTTTGCTGTCATTAGTGTATGTTAGCAAAATGAAGATGATTCAAGCATTAATTTCATTGTGTTTTTGCTCATTTTGAAGATTTTGACATTTTCACCTGAAGTTTACAATCAGGCTGAAAATGCATTTAAAGCCATAAAAAGTTCATTTTGGCTCTCACACCTTAACTAAATGTTGTAGACTCAAACTTTTTGCTGTCATTAGTGTATTTTAGCAAAATGAAGATGATTCAAGCATTAATTTCATCGTGCTTTTGCTCATTTTGAAGATTTTGACATTTTCACCTGAAGTGTACAATTAGGGGCTGAAAACGCGTTTAAAGCAATAAAAAGTTCATTTTGGCTCTCACACCTTAACTAAATGTTGTAGACTCAAACTTTTTGCTGTCATTAGTATATTTTAGCAAAATGAAGATGATTCAAGCATTAATTTTATTGTGCTTTTGCTCATTTTGAAGATTTTGACATTTTCACCTGAAGTGTACAATCGGGCTGAAAATGCATTTAAAGCCATAAAAAGTTCATTTTGGCTCTCACACCTTAACTAAATGTTGTAGACTCAAACTTTTTGCTGTCATTAGTGTATGTTAGCAAAATGAAGATGATTCAAGCATTAATTTCATTGTGCTTTTGCTCATTTTGAAGATTTTGACATTTTCACCTGAAGTGTACAATCAGGCTGAAAATGCATTTAAAGCCATAAAAAGTTCATTTTGGCTCTCACACCTTAACTAAATGTTGTAGACTCAAACTTTTTGCTGTCATTAGTGTATTTTAGCAAAATGAAGATAATTCAAGCATTAATTTCATTGTGCTTTTGCTCATTTTGAAGATTTTGACATTTTCACCTGAAGTGTACAATCGGGCTGAAAATGCATTTAAAGCAATAAAAAGTTCATTTTGGCTCTCACACCTTAACTAAATG
The DNA here is from genome assembly GCF_054856555.1 of Leptonotus elevatus. Taxonomy (NCBI): domain Eukaryota; kingdom Metazoa; phylum Chordata; class Actinopteri; order Syngnathiformes; family Syngnathidae; genus Leptonotus; species Leptonotus elevatus. The sequence continues at coordinate 24,310 of NW_028233729.1, forward strand.
TTGTAGATTCAAACTTTTTGCTGTCATTAGTGTATTTTAACAAAATGAAGATGATTCAAGCATTAATTTCATTGTGCTTTTGCTCATTTTGAAGATTTTGACATTTTCACCTGAAGTGTACAATCGGGCTGAAAATGCATTTAAAGCCATAAAAAGTTCATTTTGGCTCTCACACCTTAACTAAATGTTGTAGACTCAAACTTTTTGCTGTCATTAGTGTATGTTAGCAAAATGAAGATGATTCAAGCATTAATTTCATTGTACTTTTGCTCATTTTGAAGATTTTGACATTTTCCCCTGAAGTGTACAATCAGGCTGAAAATGCATTTAAAGCCATAAAAAGTTCATTTTGGCTCTCACACCTTAACTAAATGTTGTAGATTCAAACTTTTTGCTGTCATTAGTGTATTTTAGCAAAATGAAGATGATTCAAGCATTAATTTCATTGTGCTTTTGCTCATTTTGAAGATTTTGACATTTTCACCTGAAGTGTACAATCGGGCTGAAAATGCATTTAAAGCCATAAAAAGTTCATTTTGGCTCTCACACCTTAACTAAATGTTGTAGACTCAAACTTTTTGCTGTCATTAGTGTATGTTAGCAAAATGAAGATGATTCAAGCATTAATTTCATTGTGCTTTTGCTCATTTTGAAGATTTTGACATTTTCACGTGAAGTGTACAATCGGGCTGAAAATGCATTTAAAGCCATAAAAAGTTCATTTTGGCTCTCACACCTTAACTAAATGTTGTAGACTCAAACTTTTTGCTGTCATTAGTGTATGTTAGCAAAATGAAGATGATTCAAGCATTAATTTCATTGTGTTTTTGCTCATTTTGAAGATTTTGACATTTTCACCTGAAGTTTACAATCAGGCTGAAAATGCATTTAAAGCCATAAAAAGTTCATTTTGGCTCTCACACCTTAACTAAATGTTGTAGACTCAAACTTTTTGCTGTCATTAGTGTATTTTAGCAAAATGAAGATGATTCAAGCATTAATTTCATTGTGCTTTTGCTCATTTTGAAGATTTTGACATTTTCACCTGAAGTGTACAATTAGGGGCTGAAAACGCGTTTAAAGCAATAAAAAGTTCATTTTGGCTCTCACACCTTAACTAAATGTTGTAGACTCAAACTTTTTGCTGTCATTAGTATATTTTAGCAAAATGAAGATGATTCAAGCATTAATTTTATTGTGCTTTTGCTCATTTTGAAGATTTTGACATTTTCACCTGAAGTGTACAATCGGGCTGAAAATGCATTTAAAGCCATAAAAAGTTCATTTTGGCTCTCACACCTTAACTAAATGTTGTAGACTCAAACTTTTTGCTGTCATTAGTGTATGTTAGCAAAATGAAGATGATTCAAGCATTAATTTCATTGTGCTTTTGCTCATTTTGAAGATTTTGACATTTTCACCTGAAGTGTACAATCAGGCTGAAAATGCATTTAAAGCCATAAAAAGTTCATTTTGGCTCTCACACCTTAACTAAATGTTGTAGACTCAAACTTTTTGCTGTCATTAGTGTATTTTAGCAAAATGAAGATAATTCAAGCATTAATTTCATTGTGCTTTTGCTCATTTTGAAGATTTTGACATTTTCACCTGAAGTGTACAATCGGGCTGAAAATGCATTTAAAGCAATAAAAAGTTCATTTTGGCTCTCACACCTTAACTAAATGTTGTAGATTCAAACTTTTTGCTGTCATTAGTGTATTTTAACAAAATGAAGATGATTCAAGCATTAATTTCATTGTGCTTTTGCTCATTTTGAAGATTTTGACATTTTCACCTGAAGTGTACAATCGGGCTGAAAATGCATTTAAAGCCATAAAAAGTTCATTTTGGCTCTCACACCTTAACTAAATGTTGTAGACTCAAACTTTTTGCTGTCATTAGTGTATGTTAGCAAAATGAAGATGATTCAAGCATTAATTTCATTGTACTTTTGCTCATTTTGAAGATTTTGACATTTTCCCCTGAAGTGTACAATCAGGCTGAAAATGCATTTAAAGCCATAAAAAGTTCATTTTGGCTCTCACACCTTAACTAAATGTTGTAGACTCAAACTTTTTGCTGTCATTAGTGTATTTTAGCAAAATGAAGATGATTCAAGCATTAATTTCATTGTGCTTTTGCTCATTTTGAAGATTTTGACATTTTCACCTGAAGTGTACAATCGGGCTGAAAATGCATTTAAAGCCATAAAAAGTTCATTTTGGCTCTCACACCTTAACTAAATGTTGTAGACTCAAACTTTTTGCTGTCATTAGTGTATTTTAGCAAAATGAAGATGATTCAAGCATTAATTTCATTGTGCTTTTGCTCATTTTGAAGATTTTGACATTTTCACCTGAAAGTGTACAATCGGGCTGAAAATGCATTTAAAGCCATAAAAAGTTCATTTTGGCTCTCACACCTTAACTAAATGTTGTAGACTCAAACTTTTTGCTGTCATTAGTGTATGTTAGCAAAATGAAGATGATTCAAGCATTAATTTCATTGTGCTTTTGCTCATTTTGAAGATTTTGACATTTTCACCTGAAGTGTACAATTAGGGGCTGAAAACGCGTTTAAAGCAATAAAAAGTTCATTTTGGCTCTCACACCTTAACTAAATGTTGTAGACTCAAACTTTTTGCTGTCATTAGTATATTTTAGCAAAATGAAGATGATTCAAGCATTAATTTTATTGTGCTTTTGCTCATTTTGAAGATTTTGACATTTTCACCTGAAGTGTACAATCGGGCTGAAAATGCATTTAAAGCCATAAAAAGTTCATTTTGGCTCTCACACCTTAACTAAATGTTGTAGACTCAAACTTTTTGCTGTCATTAGTGTATGTTAGCAAAATGAAGATGATTCAAGCATTAATTTCATTGTGCTTTTGCTCATTTTGAAGATTTTGACATTTTCACCTGAAGTGTACAATCAGGCTGAAAATGCATTTAAAGCCATAAAAAGTTCATTTTGGCTCTCACACCTTAACTAAATGTTGTAGACTCAAACTTTTTAATGTCATTAGTGTATTTTAGCAAAATGAAGATGATTCAAGCATTAATTTCATTGTGCTTTTGCTCATTTTGAAGATTTTGACATTTTCACCTGAAGTGTACAATCGGGCTGAAAATGCATTTAAAGCCATAAAAAGTTCATTTTGGCTCTCACACCTTAACTAAATGTTGTAGATTCAAAGTTTTTGCTGTTATTAGTGTATTTTAGCAAAATGAAGATGATTCAAGCATTAATTTCATTGTGCTTTTGCTCATTTTGAAGATTTTGACATTTTCACCTGAAGTGTACAATTAGGGGCTGAAAATGCATTTAAAGCCATAAAAAGTTCATTTTGGCTCTCAAACCTTAACTAAATGTTTTAGACTCAAACTTTTTAATGTCATTAGTGTATTTTAGCAAAATGAAGATGATTCAAGCATTAATTTCATTGTGCTTTTGCTCATTTTGAAGATTTTGACATTTTCACCTGAAGTGTACAATCGGGCTGAAAATGCATTTAAAGCCATAAAAAGTTCATTTTGGCTCTCACACCTTAACTAAATGTTGTAGATTCAAAGTTTTTGCTGTCATTAGTGTATTTTAGCAAAATGAAGATGATTCAAGCATTAATTTCATTGTGCTTTTGCTCATTTTGAAGATTTTGACATTTTCACCTGAAGTGTACAATTAGGGGCTGAAAACGCGTTTAAAGCAATAAAAAGTTCATTTTGGCTCTCACACCTTAACTAAATGTTGTAGACTCAAACTTTTTGCTGTCATTAGTGTATGTTAGCAAAATGAAGATGATTCAAGCATTAATTTCATTGTGCTTTTGCTCATTTTGAAGATTTTGACATTTTCACCTGAAGTGTACAATCAGGCTGAAAATGCATTTAAAGCCATAAAAAGTTCATTTTGGCTCTCACACCTTAACTAAATGTTGTAGACTCAAACTTTTTGCTGTCATTAGTGTATTTAAGCAAAATGAAGATGATTCAAGCATTAATTTCATTGTGCTTTTGCTCATTTTGAAGATTTTGACATTTTCACCTGAAGTGTACAATCGGGCTGAAAATGCATTTAAAGCCATAAAAAGTTCATTTTGGCTCTCACACCTTAACTAAATGTTGTAGACTCAAACTTTTTGCTGTCATTAGTGTATTTTAGCAAAATGAAGATGATTCAAGCATTCATTTTATTGTGCTTTTGCTCATTTTGAAGATTTTGACATTTTCACTTGAAGTGTACAATCAGGCTGAAAATGCATTTAAAGCCATAAAAAGTTCATTTTGGCTCTCACACCTTAACTAAATGTTGTAGACTCAAACTTTTTGCTGTCATTAGTGTATTTTAGCAAAATGAAGATGATTCAAGCATTAATTTCATTGTGCTTTTGCTCATTTTGAAGATTTTGACATTTTCACCTGAAGTGTACAATCAGGCTGAAAATGCATTTAAAGCCATAAAAAGTTCATTTTGGCTCTCATACCTTAACTAAATGTTGTAGACTCAAACTTTTTGCTGTCATTAGTGTATGTTAGCAAAATGAAGATGATTCAAGCATTAATTTCATTGTGCTTTTGCTCATTTTGAAGATTTTGACATTTTCACCTGAAGTGTACAATCGGGCTGAAAATGCATTTAAAGCCATAAAAAGTTCATTTTGGCTCTCACACCTTAACTAAATGTTGTAGACTCAAACTTTTTTATGTCATTAGTGTATTTTAGCAAAATGAAGATGATTCAAGCATTAATTTCATTGTGCTTTTGCTCATTTTGAAGATTTTGACATTTTCACCTGAAGTGTACAATCGGGCTGAAAATGCATTTAAAGCAATAAAAAGTTCATTTTGGCTCTCACACCTTAACTAAATGTTGTAGATTCAAACTTTTTGCTGTCATTAGTGTATTTTAGCAAAATGAAGATGATTCAAGCATTAATTTCATTGTGCTTTTGCTCATTTTGAAGATTTTGACATTTTCACCTGAAGTGTACAATTAGGGGCTGAAAACGCGTTTAAAGCAATAAAAAGTTCATTTTGGCTCTCACACCTTAAATAAATGTTGTAGACTCAAACTTTTTGCTGTCATTAGTATATTTTAGCAAAATGAAGATGATTCAAGCATTAATTTTATTGTGCTTTTGCTCATTTTGAAGATTTTGACATTTTCACCTGAAGTGTACAATCAGGCTGAAAATGCATTTAAAGCCATAAAAAGTTCATTTTGGCTCTCACACCTTAACTAAATGTTGTAGACTCAAACTTTTTGCTGTCATTAGTGTATTTTAGCAAAATGAAGATGATTCAAGCATTAATTTCATTGTGCTTTTGCTCATTTTGAAGATTTTGACATTTTCACCTGAAGTGTACAATCAGGCTGAAAATGCATTTAAAGCCATAAAAAGTTCATTTTGGCTCTCACACCTTAACTAAATGTTGTAGACTCAAACTTTTTGCTGTCATTAGTGTATTTTAGCAAAATGAAGATGATTCAAGCATTAATTTCATTGTGCTTTTGCTCATTTTGAAGATTTTGACATTTTCACCTGAAGTGTACAATCAGGCTGAAAATGCATTTAAAGCCATAAAAAGTTCATTTTGGCTCTCACACCTTAACTAAATGTTGTAGACTCAAACTTTTTGCTGTCAATAGTGTATTTTAGCAAAATGAAGATGATTCAAGCATTAATTTCATTGTGCTTTTGCTCATTTTGAAGATTTTGACATTTTCACCTGAAGTGTACAATCAGGCTGAAAATGCATTTAAAGCCATAAAAAGTTCATTTTGGCTCTCACACCTTAACTAAATGTTGTAGACTCAAACTTTTTGCTGTCATTAGTGTATGTTAGCAAAATGAAGATGATTCAAGCATTAATTTCATTGTGCTTTTGCTCATTTTGAAGATTTTGACATTTTCACCTGAAGTGTACAATCAGGCTGAAAATGCATTTAAAGCCATAAAAAGTTCATTTTGGCTCTCACACCTTAACTAAATGTTGTAGACTCAAACTTTTTGCTGTCATTAGTGTATTTTAGCAAAATGAAGATGATTCAAGCATTAATTTCATTGTGCTTTTGCTCATTTTGAAGATTTTGACATTTTCACCTGAAGTGTACAATTAGGGGCTGAAAACGCGTTTAAAGCAATAAAAAGTTCATTTTGGCTCTCACACCTTAACTAAATGTTGTAGACTCAAACTTTTTGCTGTCATTAGTATATTTTAGCAAAATGAAGATGATTCAAGCATTAATTTTATTGTGCTTTTGCTCATTTTGAAGATTTTGACATTTTCACCTGAAGTGTACAATCGGGCTGAAAATGCATTTAAAGCCATAAAAAGTTCATTTTGGCTCTCACACCTTAACTAAATGTTGTAGACTCAAACTTTTTGCTGTCATTAGTGTATTTTAGCAAAATGAAGATGATTCAAGCATTAATTTCATTGTGCTTTTTCTCATTTTGAAGATTTTGACATTTTCACCTGAAGTGTACAATCAGGCTGTAAATGCATTTAAAGCCATAAAAAGTTCATTTTGGCTCTCACACCTTAACTAAATGTTGTAGACTCAAACTTTTTGCTGTCATTAGTGTATTTTAGCAAAATGAAGATGATTCAAGCATTAATTTCATTGTGCTTTTGCTCATTTTGAAGATTTTGACATTTTCACCTGAAGTGTACAATCGGGCTGAAAATGCATTTAAAGCCATAAAAAGTTCATTTTGGCTCTCACACCTTAAGTAAATGTTGTAGACTCAAACTTTTTGCTGTCATTAGTGTATGTTAGCAAAATGAAGATGATTCAAGCATTAATTTCATTGTGCTTTTGCTCATTTTGAAGATTTTGACATTTTCACCTGAAGTGTACAATCAGGCTGAAAATGCATTTAAAGCCATAAAAAGTTCATTTTGGCTCTCACACCTTAACTAAATGTTGTAGACTCAAACTTTTTGCTGTCATTAGTGTATTTTAGCAAAATGAAGATGATTCAAGCATTAATTTCATTGTGCTTTTGCTCATTTTGAAGATTTTGACATTTTCACCTGAAGTGTACAATCGGGCTGAAAATGCATTTAAAGCCATAACAAGTTCATTTTGGCTCTCACACCTTAACTAAATGTTGTAGACTCAAACTTTTTGCTGTCATTAGTGTATGTTAGCAAAATGAAGATGATTCAAGCATTAATTTCATTGTGCTTTTGCTCATTTTGAAGATTTTGACATTTTCACCTGAAGTGTACAATCAGGCTGAAAATGCATTTAAAGCCATAAAAAGTTCATTTTGGCTCTCACACCTTAACTAAATGTTGTAGACTCAAACTTTTTGCTGTCATTAGTGTATTTTAGCAAAATGAAGATGATTCAAGCATTAATTTCATTGTGCTTTTGCTCATTTTGAAGATTTTGACATTTTCACCTGAAGTGTACAATCGGGCTGAAAATGCATTTAAAGCCATAAAAAAATCATTTTGGCTCTCACACCTTAACTAAATGTTGTAGACTCAAACTTTTTGCTGTCATTAGTGTATGTTAGCAAAATGAAGATGATTCAAGCATTAATTTCATTGTGCTTTTGCTCATTTTGAAGATTTTGACATTTTCACCTGAAGTGTACAATTAGGGGCTGAAAACGCGTTTAAAGCAATAAAAAGTTCATTTTGGCTCTCACACCTTAACTAAATGTTGTAGACTCAAACTTTTTGCTGTCATTAGTATATTTTAGCAAAATGAAGATGATTCAAGCATTAATTTTATTGTGCTTTTGCTCATTTTGAAGATTTTGACATTTTCACCTGAAGTGTACAATCGGGCTGAAAATGCATTTAAAGCCATAAAAAGTTCATTTTGGCTCTCACACCTTAACTAAATGTTGTAGACTCAAACTTTTTGCTGTCATTAGTGTATGTTAGCAAAATGAAGATGATTCAAGCATTAATTTCATTGTGCTTTTGCTCATTTTGAAGATTTTGACATTTTCACCTGAAGTGTACAATCAGGCTGAAAATGCATTTAAAGCCATAAAAAGTTCATTTTGGCTCTCACACCTTAACTAAATGTTGTAGACTCAAACTTTTTGCTGTCATTAGTGTATTTTAGCAAAATGAAGATGATTCAAGCATTAATTTCATTGTGCTTTTGCTCATTTTGAAGATTTTGACATTTTCACCTGAAGTGTACAATCAGGCTGAAAATGCATTTAAAGCCATAAAAAGTTCATTTTGGCTCTCACACCTTAACTAAATGTTGTAGACTCAAACTTTTTGCTGTCATTAGTGTATTTTAGCAAAATGAAGATGATTCAAGCATTAATTTCATTGTGCTTTTGCTCATTTTGAAGATTTTGACATTTTCACCTGAAGTGTACAATCGGGCTGAAAATGCATTTAAAGCCATAAAAAGTTCATTTTGGCTCTCACACCTTAACTAAATGTTGTAGACTCAAACTTTTTGCTGTCATTAGTGTATGTTAGCAAAATGAAGATGATTCAAGCATTAATTTCATTGTGCTTTTGCTCATTTTGAAGATTTTGACATTTTCACCTGAAGTGTACAATCAGGCTGAAAATGCATTTAAAGCCATAAAAAGTTCATTTTGGCTCTCACACCTTAACTAAATGTTGTAGACTCAAACTTTTTGCTGTCATTAGTGTATGTTAGCAAAATGAAGATGATTCAAGCATTAATTTCATTGTGCTTTTGCTCATTTTGAAGATTTTGACATTTTCACCTGAAGTGTACAATCAGGCTGAAAATGCATTTAAAGCCATAAAAAGTTCATTTTGGCTCTCACACCTTAACTAAATGTTGTAGATTCAAACTTTTTGCTGTCATTAGTGTATTTTAGCAAAATGAAGATGATTCAAGCATTAATTTCATTGTGCTTTTGCTCATTTTGAAGATTTTGACATTTTCACCTGAAGTGTACAATTAGGGGCTGAAAACGCGTTTAAAGCAATAAAAAGTTCATTTTGGCTCTCACACCTTAAATAAATGTTGTAGACTCAAACTTTTTGCTGTCATTAGTATATTTTAGCAAAATGAAGATGATTCAAGCATTAATTTTATTGTGCTTTTGCTCATTTTGAAGATTTTGACATTTTCACCTGAAGTGTACAATCAGGCTGAAAATGCATTTAAAGCCATAAAAAGTTCATTTTGGCTCTCACACCTTAACTAAATGTTGTAGACTCAAACTTTTTGCTGTCATTAGTGTATGTTAGCAAAATGAAGATGATTCAAGCATTAATTTCATTGTGCTTTTGCTCATTTTGAAGATTTTGACATTTTCACCTGAAGTGTACAATCAGGCTGAAAATGCATTTAAAGCCATAAAAAGTTCATTTTGGCTCTCACACCTTAACTAAATGTTGTAGACTCAAACTTTTTGCTGTCATTAGTGTATTTTAGCAAAATGAAGATGATTCAAGCATTAATTTCATTGTGCTTTTGCTCATTTTGAAGATTTTGACATTTTCACCTGAAGTGTACAATTAGGGGCTGAAAACGCGTTTAAAGCAATAAAAAGTTCATTTTGGCTCTCACACCTTAACTAAATGTTGTAGACTCAAACTTTTTGCTGTCATTAGTATATTTTAGCAAAATGAAGATGATTCAAGCATTAATTTTATTGTGCTTTTGCTCATTTTGAAGATTTTGACATTTTCACCTGAAGTGTACAATCGGGCTGAAAATGCATTTAAAGCCATAAAAAGTTCATTTTGGCTCTCACACCTTAACTAAATGTTGTAGACTCAAACTTTTTGCTGTCATTAGTGTATTTTAGCAAAATGAAGATGATTCAAGCATTAATTTCATTGTGCTTTTGCTCATTTTGAAGATTTTGACATTTTCACCTGAAGTGTACAATCAGGCTGTAAATGCATTTAAAGCCATAAAAAGTTCATTTTGGCTCTCACACCTTAACTAAATGTTGTAGACTCAAACTTTTTGCTGTCATTAGTGTATTTTAGCAAAATGAAGATGATTCAAGCATTAATTTCATTGTGCTTTTGCTCATTTTGAAGATTTTGACATTTTCACCTGAAGTGTACAATCGGGCTGAAAATGCATTTAAAGCCATAAAAAGTTCATTTTGGCTCTCACACCTTAAGTAAATGTTGTAGACTCAAACTTTTTGCTGTCATTAGTGTATGTTAGCAAAATGAAGATGATTCAAGCATTAATTTCATTGTGCTTTTGCTCATTTTGAAGATTTTGACATTTTCACCTGAAGTGTACAATCAGGCTGAAAATGCATTTAAAGCCATAAAAAGTTCATTTTGGCTCTCACACCTTAACTAAATGTTGTAGACTCAAACTTTTTGCTGTCATTAGTGTATTTTAGCAAAATGAAGATGATTCAAGCATTAATTTCATTGTGCTTTTGCTCATTTTGAAGATTTTGACATTTTCACCTGAAGTGTACAATCGGGCTGAAAATGCATTTAAAGCCATAACAAGTTCATTTTGGCTCTCACACCTTAACTAAATGTTGTAGACTCAAACTTTTTGCTGTCATTAGTGTATGTTAGCAAAATGAAGATGATTCAAGCATTAATTTCATTGTGCTTTTGCTCATTTTGAAGATTTTGACATTTTCACCTGAAGTGTACAATCAGGCTGAAAATGCATTTAAAGCCATAAAAAGTTCATTTTGGCTCTCACACCTTAACTAAATGTTGTAGACTCAAACTTTTTGCTGTCATTAGTGTATGTTAGCAAAATGAAGATGATTCAAGCATTAATTTCATTGTGCTTTTGCTCATTTTGAAGATTTTGACATTTTCACCTGAAGTGTACAATCAGGCTGAAAATGCATTTAAAGCCATAAAAAGTTCATTTTGGCTCTCACACCTTAACTAAATGTTGTAGACTCAAACTTTTTGCTGTCATTAGTGTATTTTAGCAAAATGAAGATGATTCAAGCATTAATTTCATTGTGCTTTTGCTCATTTTGAAGATTTTGACATTTTCACCTGAAGTGTACAATTAGGGGCTGAAAACGCGTTTAAAGCAATAAAAAGTTCATTTTGGCTCTCACACCTTAACTAAATGTTGTAGACTCAAACTTTTTGCTGTCATTAGTATATTTTAGCAAAATGAAGATGATTCAAGCATTAATTTTATTGTGCTTTTGCTCATTTTGAAGATTTTGACATTTTCACCTGAAGTGTACAATCGGGCTGAAAATGCATTTAAAGCCATAAAAAGTTCATTTTGGCTCTCACACCTTAACTAAATGTTGTAGACTCAAACTTTTTGCTGTCATTAGTGTATTTTAGCAAAATGAAGATGATTCAAGCATTAATTTCATTGTGCTTTTTCTCATTTTGAAGATTTTGACATTTTCACCTGAAGTGTACAATCAGGCTGTAAATGCATTTAAAGCCATAAAAAGTTCATTTTGGCTCTCACACCTTAACTAAATGTTGTAGACTCAAACTTTTTGCTGTCATTAGTGTATTTTAGCAAAATGAAGATGATTCAAGCATTAATTTCATTGTGCTTTTGCTCATTTTGAAGATTTTGACATTTTCACCTGAAGTGTACAATCGGGCTGAAAATGCATTTAAAGCCATAAAAAGTTCATTTTGGCTCTCACACCTTAAGTAAATGTTGTAGACTCAAACTTTTTGCTGTCATTAGTGTATGTTAGCAAAATGAAGATGATTCAAGCATTAATTTCATTGTGCTTTTGCTCATTTTGAAGATTTTGACATTTTCACCTGAAGTGTACAATCAGGCTGAAAATGCATTTAAAGCCATAAAAAGTTCATTTTGGCTCTCACACCTTAACTAAATGTTGTAGACTCAAACTTTTTGCTGTCATTAGTGTATTTTAGCAAAATGAAGATGATTCAAGCATTAATTTCATTGTGCTTTTGCTCATTTTGAAGATTTTGACATTTTCACCTGAAGTGTACAATCGGGCTGAAAATGCATTTAAAGCCATAAAAAGTTCATTTTGGCTCTCACACCTTAACTAAATGTTGTAGACTCAAACTTTTTGCTGTCATTAGTGTATGTTAGCAAAATGAAGATGATTCAAGCATTAATTTCATTGTGCTTTTGCTCATTTTGAAGATTTTGACATTTTCACCTGAAGTGTACAATCAGGCTGAAAATGCATTTAAAGCCATAAAAAGTTCATTTTGGCTCTCACACCTTAACTAAATGTTGTAGACTCAAACTTTTTGCTGTCATTAGTGTATGTTAGCAAAATGAAGATGATTCAAGCATTAATTTCATTGTGCTTTTGCTCATTTTGAAGATTTTGACATTTTCACCTGAAGTGTACAATCAGGCTGAAAATGCATTTAAAGCCATAAAAAGTTCATTTTGGCTCTCACACCTTAACTAAATGTTGTAGATTCAAACTTTTTGCTGTCATTAGTGTATTTAAGCAAAATGAAGATGATTCAAGCATTAATTTCATTGTGCTTTTGCTCATTTTGAAGATTTTGACATTTTCACCTGAAGTGTACAATCGGGCTGAAAATGCATTTAAAGCCATAAAAAGTTCATTTTGGCTCTCACACCTTAACTAAATGTTGTAGACTCAAACTTTTTGCTGTCATTAGTGTATTTTAGCAAAATGAAGATGATTCAAGCATTCATTTTATTGTGCTTTTGCTCATTTTGAAGATTTTGACATTTTCACTTGAAGTGTACAATCAGGCTGAAAATGCATTTAAAGCCATAAAAAGTTCATTTTGGCTCTCACACCTTAACTAAATGTTGTAGACTCAAACTTTTTGCTGTCATTAGTGTATTTTAGCAAAATGAAGATGATTCAAGCATTAATTTCATTGTGCTTTTGCTCATTTTGAAGATTTTGACATTTTCACCTGAAGTGTACAATCAGGCTGAAAATGCATTTAAAGCCATAAAAAGTTCATTTTGGCTCTCATACCTTAACTAAATGTTGTAGACTCAAACTTTTTGCTGTCATTAGTGTATGTTAGCAAAATGAAGATGATTCAAGCATTAATTTCATTGTGCTTTTGCTCATTTTGAAGATTTTGACATTTTCACCTGAAGTGTACAATCGGGCTGAAAATGCATTTAAAGCCATAAAAAGTTCATTTTGGCTCTCACACCTTAACTAAATGTTGTAGACTCAAACTTTTTTATGTCATTAGTGTATTTTAGCAAAATGAAGATGATTCAAGCATTAATTTCATTGTGCTTTTGCTCATTTTGAAGATTTTGACATTTTCACCTGAAGTGTACAATCGGGCTGAAAATGCATTTAAAGCAATAAAAAGTTCATTTTGGCTCTCACACCTTAACTAAATGTTGTAGATTCAAACTTTTTGCTGTCATTAGTGTATTTTAGCAAAATGAAGATGATTCAAGCATTAATTTCATTGTGCTTTTGCTCATTTTGAAGATTTTGACATTTTCACCTGAAGTGTACAATTAGGGGCTGAAAACGCGTTTAAAGCAATAAAAAGTTCATTTTGGCTCTCACACCTTAACTAAATGTTGTAGACTCAAACTTTTTGCTGTCATTAGTGTATTTTAGCAAAATGAAGATGATTCAAGCATTAATTTCATTGTGCTTTTGCTCATTTTGAAGATTTTGACATTTTCACCTGAAGTGTACAATCAGGCTGAAAATGCATTTAAAGCCATAAAAAGTTCATTTTGGCTCTCACACCTTAACTAAATGTTGTAGACTCAAACTTTTTGCTGTCATTAGTGTATTTTAGCAAAATGAAGATGATTCAAGCATTAATTTCATTGTGCTTTTGCTCATTTTGAAGATTTTGACATTTTCACCTGAAGTGTACAATCAGGCTGAAAATGCATTTAAAGCCATAAAAAGTTCATTTTGGCTCTCACACCTTAACTAAATGTTGTAGACTCAAACTTTTTGCTGTCAATAGTGTATTTTAGCAAAATGAAGATGATTCAAGCATTAATTTCATTGTGCTTTTGCTCATTTTGAAGATTTTGACATTTTCACCTGAAGTGTACAATCAGGCTGAAAATGCATTTAAAGCCATAAAAAGTTCATTTTGGCTCTCACACCTTAACTAAATGTTGTAGACTCAAACTTTTTGCTGTCATTAGTGTATGTTAGCAAAATGAAGATGATTCAAGCATTAATTTCATTGTGCTTTTGCTCATTTTGAAGATTTTGACATTTTCACCTGAAGTGTACAATCAGGCTGAAAATGCATTTAAAGCCATAAAAAGTTCATTTTGGCTCTCACACCTTAACTAAATGTTGTAGACTCAAACTTTTTGCTGTCATTAGTGTATTTTAGCAAAATGAAGATGATTCAAGCATTAATTTCATTGTGCTTTTGCTCATTTTGAAGATTTTGACATTTTCACCTGAAGTGTACAATTAGGGGCTGAAAACGCGTTTAAAGCAATAAAAAGTTCATTTTGGCTCTCACACCTTAACTAAATGTTGTAGACTCAAACTTTTTGCTGTCATTAGTATATTTTAGCAAAATGAAGATGATTCAAGCATTAATTTTATTGTGCTTTTGCTCATTTTGAAGATTTTGACATTTTCACCTGAAGTGTACAATCGGGCTGAAAATGCATTTAAAGCCATACAAAGTTCATTTTGGCTCTCACACCTTAACTAAATGTTGTAGACTCAAACTTTTTGCTGTCATTAGTGTATGTTAGCAAAATGAAGATGATTCAAGCATTAATTTCATTGTGCTTTTGCTCATTTTGAAGATTTTGACATTTTCACCTGAAGTGTACAATCAGGCTGAAAATGCATTTAAAGCCATAAAAAGTTCATTTTGGCTCTCACACCTTAACTAAATGTTGTAGACTCAAACTTTTTGCTGTCATTAGTGTATTTTAGCAAAATGAAGATGATTCAAGCATTAATTTCATTGTGCTTTTGCTCATTTTGAAGATTTTGACATTTTCACCTGAAGTGTACAATTAGGGGCTGAAAACGCGTTTAAAGCAATAAAAAGTTCATTTTGGCTCTCACACCTTAAATAAATGTTGTAGACTCAAACTTTTTGCTGTCATTAGTATATTTTAGCAAAATGAAGATGATTCAAGCATTAATTTTATTGTGCTTTTGCTCATTTTGAAGATTTTGACATTTTCACCTGAAGTGTACAATCAGGCTGAAAATGCATTTAAAGCCATAAAAAGTTCATTTTGGCTCTCACACCTTAACTAAATGTTGTAGACTCAAACTTTTTGCTGTCATTAGTGTATTTTAGCAAAATGAAGATGATTCAAGCATTAATTTCATTGTGCTTTTGCTCATTTTGAAGATTTTGACATTTTCACCTGAAGTGTACAATCAGGCTGAAAATGCATTTAAAGCCATAAAAAGTTCATTTTGGCTCTCACACCTTAACTAAATGTTGTAGACTCAAACTTTTTGCTGTCATTAGTGTATTTTAGCAAAATGAAGATGATTCAAGCATTAATTTCATTGTGCTTTTGCTCATTTTGAAGATTTTGACATTTTCACCTGAAGTGTACAATCAGGCTGAAAATGCATTTAAAGCCATAAAAAGTTCATTTTGGCTCTCACACCTTAACTAAATGTTGTAGACTCAAACTTTTTGCTGTCAATAGTGTATTTTAGCAAAATGAAGATGATTCAAGCATTAATTTCATTGTGCTTTTGCTCATTTTGAAGATTTTGACATTTTCACCTGAAGTGTACAATCAGGCTGAAAATGCATTTAAAGCCATAAAAAGTTCATTTTGGCTCTCACACCTTAACTAAATGTTGTAGACTCAAACTTTTTGCTGTCATTAGTGTATGTTAGCAAAATGAAGATGATTCAAGCATTAATTTCATTGTGCTTTTGCTCATTTTGAAGATTTTGACATTTTCACCTGAAGTGTACAATCAGGCTGAAAATGCATTTAAAGCCATAAAAAGTTCATTTTGGCTCTCACACCTTAACTAAATGTTGTAGACTCAAACTTTTTGCTGTCATTAGTGTATTTTAGCAAAATGAAGATGATTCAAGCATTAATTTCATTGTGCTTTTGCTCATTTTGAAGATTTTGACATTTTCACCTGAAGTGTACAATTAGGGGCTGAAAACGCGTTTAAAGCAATAAAAAGTTCATTTTGGCTCTCACACCTTAACTAAATGTTGTAGACTCAAACTTTTTGCTGTCATTAGTATATTTTAGCAAAATGAAGATGATTCAAGCATTAATTTTATTGTGCTTTTGCTCATTTTGAAGATTTTGACATTTTCACCTGAAGTGTACAATCGGGCTGAAAATGCATTTAAAGCCATAAAAAGTTCATTTTGGCTCTCACACCTTAACTAAATGTTGTAGACTCAAACTTTTTGCTGTCATTAGTGTATTTTAGCAAAATGAAGATGATTCAAGCATTAATTTCATTGTGCTTTTTCTCATTTTGAAGATTTTGACATTTTCACCTGAAGTGTACAATCAGGCTGTAAATGCATTTAAAGCCATAAAAAGTTCATTTTGGCTCTCACACCTTAACTAAATGTTGTAGACTCAAACTTTTTGCTGTCATTAGTGTATTTTAGCAAAATGAAGATGATTCAAGCATTAATTTCATTGTGCTTTTGCTCATTTTGAAGATTTTGACATTTTCACCTGAAGTGTACAATCAGGCTGAAAATGCATTTAAAGCCATAAAAAGTTCATTTTGGCTCTCACACCTTAACTAAATGTTGTAGACTCAAACTTTTTGCTGTCATTAGTGTATTTTAGCAAAATGAAGATGATTCAAGCATTAATTTCATTGTGCTTTTGCTCATTTTGAAGATTTTGACATTTTCACCTGAAGTGTACAATTAGGGGCTGAAAACGCGTTTAAAGCAATAAAAAGTTCATTTTGGCTCTCACACCTTAACTAAATGTTGTAGACTCAAACTTTTTGCTGTCATTAGTATATTTTAGCAAAATGAAGATGATTCAAGCATTAATTTTATTGTGCTTTTGCTCATTTTGAAGATTTTGACATTTTCACCTGAAGTGTACAATCGGGCTGAAAATGCATTTAAAGCCATACAAAGTTCATTTTGGCTCTCACACCTTAACTAAATGTTGTAGACTCAAACTTTTTGCTGTCATTAGTGTATGTTAGCAAAATGAAGATGATTCAAGCATTAATTTCATTGTGCTTTTGCTCATTTTGAAGATTTTGACATTTTCACCTGAAGTGTACAATCAGGCTGAAAATGCATTTAAAGCCATAAAAAGTTCATTTTGGCTCTCACACCTTAACTAAATGTTGTAGACTCAAACTTTTTGCTGTCATTAGTGTATTTTAGCAAAATGAAGATGATTCAAGCATTAATTTCATTGTGCTTTTGCTCATTTTGAAGATTTTGACATTTTCACCTGAAGTGTACAATTAGGGGCTGAAAACGCGTTTAAAGCAATAAAAAGTTCATTTTGGCTCTCACACCTTAAATAAATGTTGTAGACTCAAACTTTTTGCTGTCATTAGTATATTTTAGCAAAATGAAGATGATTCAAGCATTAATTTTATTGTGCTTTTGCTCATTTTGAAGATTTTGACATTTTCACCTGAAGTGTACAATCAGGCTGAAAATGCATTTAAAGCCATAAAAAGTTCATTTTGGCTCTCACACCTTAACTAAATGTTGTAGACTCAAACTTTTTGCTGTCATTAGTGTATTTTAGCAAAATGAAGATGATTCAAGCATTAATTTCATTGTGCTTTTGCTCATTTTGAAGATTTTGACATTTTCACCTGAAGTGTACAATCAGGCTGAAAATGCATTTAAAGCCATAAAAAGTTCATTTTGGCTCTCACACCTTAACTAAATGTTGTAGACTCAAACTTTTTGCTGTCATTAGTGTATTTTAGCAAAATGAAGATGATTCAAGCATTAATTTCATTGTGCTTTTGCTCATTTTGAAGATTTTGACATTTTCACCTGAAGTGTACAATCAGGCTGAAAATGCATTTAAAGCCATAAAAAGTTCATTTTGGCTCTCACACCTTAACTAAATGTTGTAGACTCAAACTTTTTGCTGTCAATAGTGTATTTTAGCAAAATGAAGATGATTCAAGCATTAATTTCATTGTGCTTTTGCTCATTTTGAAGATTTTGACATTTTCACCTGAAGTGTACAATCAGGCTGAAAATGCATTTAAAGCCATAAAAAGTTCATTTTGGCTCTCACACCTTAACTAAATGTTGTAGACTCAAACTTTTTGCTGTCATTAGTGTATGTTAGCAAAATGAAGATGATTCAAGCATTAATTTCATTGTGCTTTTGCTCATTTTGAAGATTTTGACATTTTCACCTGAAGTGTACAATCAGGCTGAAAATGCATTTAAAGCCATAAAAAGTTCATTTTGGCTCTCACACCTTAACTAAATGTTGTAGACTCAAACTTTTTGCTGTCATTAGTGTATTTTAGCAAAATGAAGATGATTCAAGCATTAATTTCATTGTGCTTTTGCTCATTTTGAAGATTTTGACATTTTCACCTGAAGTGTACAATCAGGCTGAAAATGCATTTAAAGCCATAAAAAGTTCATTTTGGCTCTCACACCTTAACTAAATGTTGTAGACTCAAACTTTTTGCTGTCAATAGTGTATTTTAGCAAAATGAAGATGATTCAAGCATTAATTTCATTGTGCTTTTGCTCATTTTGAAGATTTTGACATTTTCACCTGAAGTGTACAATCAGGCTGAAAATGCATTTAAAGCCATAAAAAGTTCATTTTGGCTCTCACACCTTAACTAAATGTTGTAGACTCAAACTTTTTGCTGTCATTAGTGTATGTTAGCAAAATGAAGATGATTCAAGCATTAATTTCATTGTGCTTTTGCTCATTTTGAAGATTTTGACATTTTCACCTGAAGTGTACAATCAGGCTGAAAATGCATTTAAAGCCATAAAAAGTTCATTTTGGCTCTCACACCTTAACTAAATGTTGTAGACTCAAACTTTTTGCTGTCATTAGTGTATTTTAGCAAAATGAAGATGATTCAAGCATTAATTTCATTGTGCTTTTGCTCATTTTGAAGATTTTGACATTTTCACCTGAAGTGTACAATTAGGGGCTGAAAACGCGTTTAAAGCAATAAAAAGTTCATTTTGGCTCTCACACCTTAACTAAATGTTGTAGACTCAAACTTTTTGCTGTCATTAGTATATTTTAGCAAAATGAAGATGATTCAAGCATTAATTTTATTGTGCTTTTGCTCATTTTGAAGATTTTGACATTTTCACCTGAAGTGTACAATCGGGCTGAAAATGCATTTAAAGCCATACAAAGTTCATTTTGGCTCTCACACCTTAACTAAATGTTGTAGACTCAAACTTTTTGCTGTCATTAGTGTATTTTAGCAAAATGAAGATGATTCAAGCATTAATTTCATTGTGCTTTTGCTCATTTTGAAGATTTTGACATTTTCACCTGAAGTGTACAATCGGGCTGAAAATGCATTTAAAGCCATAACAAGTTCATTTTGGCTCTCACACCTTAACTAAATGTTGTAGACTCAAACTTTTTGCTGTCATTAGTGTATGTTAGCAAAATGAAGATGATTCAAGCATTAATTTCATTGTGCTTTTGCTCATTTTGAAGATTTTGACATTTTCACCTGAAGTGTACAATCAGGCTGAAAATGCATTTAAAGCCATAAAAAGTTCATTTTGGCTCTCACACCTTAACTAAATGTTGTAGACTCAAACTTTTTGCTGTCATTAGTGTATTTTAGCAAAATGAAGATGATTCAAGTATTAATTTCATTGTGCTTTTGCTCATTTTGAAGATTTTGACATTTTCACCTGAAGTGTACAATCGGGCTGAAAATGCATTTAAAGCCATAAAAAGTTCATTTTGGCTCTCACACCTTAACTAAATGTTGTAGACTCAAACTTTTTGCTGTCATTAGTGTATGTTAGCAAAATGAAGATGATTCAAGCATTAATTTCATTGTGCTTTTGCTCATTTTGAAGATTTTGACATTTTCACCTGAAGTGTACAATTAGGGGCTGAAAACGCGTTTAAAGCAATAAAAAGTTCATTTTGGCTCTCACACCTTAACTAAATGTTGTAGACTCAAACTTTTTGCTGTCATTAGTATATTTTAGCAAAATGAAGATGATTCAAGCATTAATTTCATTGTGCTTTTGCTCATTTTGAAGATTTTGACATTTTTACCTGAAGTGTACAATCGGGCTGAAAATGCATTTAAAGCAATAAAAAGTTCATTTTGGCTCTCACACCTTAACTAAATGTTGTAGATTCAAACTTTTTGCTGTCATTAGTGTATTTTAGCAAAATGAAGATGATTCAAGTATTAATTTCATTGTGCTTTTGCTCATTTTGAAGATTTTGACATTTTCACCTGAAGTGTACAATCAGGCTGAAAATGCATTTAAAGCCATAAAAAGTTCATTTTGGCTCTCACACCTTAACTAAATGTTGTAGACTCAAACTTTTTGCTGTCATTAGTGTATTTTAGCAAAATGAAGATGATTCAAGCATTAATTTCATTGTGCTTTTGCTCATTTTGAAGATTTTGACATTTTCACCTGAAGTGTACAATCGGGCTGAAAATGCATTTAAAGCCATAACAAGTTCATTTTGGCTCTCACACCTTAACTAAATGTTGTAGACTCAAACTTTTTGCTGTCATTAGTGTATGTTAGCAAAATGAAGATGATTCAAGCATTAATTTCATTGTGCTTTTGCTCATTTTGAAGATTTTGACATTTTCACCTGAAGTGTACAATCAGGCTGAAAATGCATTTAAAGCCATAAAAAGTTCATTTTGGCTCTCACACCTTAACTAAATGTTGTAGACTCAAACTTTTTGCTGTCATTAGTGTATTTTAGCAAAATGAAGATGATTCAAGCATTAATTTCATTGTGCTTTTGCTCATTTTGAAGATTTTGACATTTTCACCTGAAGTGTACAATCGGGCTGAAAATGCATTTAAAGCCATAAAAAGTTCATTTTGGCTCTCACACCTTAACTAAATGTTGTAGACTCAAACTTTTTGCTGTCATTAGTGTATGTTAGCAAAATGAAGATGATTCAAGCATTAATTTCATTGTGCTTTTGCTCATTTTGAAGATTTTGACATTTTTACCTGAAGTGTACAATCGGGCTGAAAATGCATTTAAAGCAATAAAAAGTTCATTTTGGCTCTCACACCTTAACTAAATGTTGTAGATTCAAACTTTTTGCTGTCATTAGTGTATTTTAGCAAAATGAAGATGATTCAAGCATTAATTTCATTGTGCTTTTGCTCATTTTGAAGATTTTGACATTTTCACCTGAAGTGTACAATCGGGCTGAAAATGCATTTAAAGCCATTAAAAGTTCATTTTGGCTCTCACACCTTAACTAAATGTTGTAGACTCAAACTTTTTGCTGTCATTAGTGTATGTTAGCAAAATGAAGATGATTCAAGCATTAATTTCATTGTGCTTTTGCTCATTTTGAAGATTTTGACATTTTCACCTGAAGTGTACAATCGGGCTGAAAATGCATTTAAAGCCATACAAAATTCATTTTGGCTCTCACACCTTAACTAAATGTTGTAGACTCAAACTTTTTGCTGTCATTAGTGTATTTTAGCAAAATGAAGATGATTCAAGCATTAATTTCATTGTGCTTTTGCTCATTTTGAAGATTTTGACATTTTCACCTGAAGTGTACAATCAGGCTGAAAATGCATTTAAAGCCATAAAAAGTTCATTTTGGCTCTCACACCTTAACTAAATGTTGTAGACTCAAACTTTTTGCTGTCATTAGTGTATTTTAGCAAAATGAAGATGATTCAAGCATTAATTTCATTGTGCTTTTGCTCATTTTGAAGATTTTGACATTTTTACCTGAAGTGTACAATCGGGCTGAAAATGCATTTAAAGCAATAAAAAGTTCATTTTGGCTCTCACACCTTAACTAAATGTTGTAGATTCAAACTTTT
The DNA here is from genome assembly GCF_054856555.1 of Leptonotus elevatus. Lineage (NCBI taxonomy): Eukaryota > Metazoa > Chordata > Actinopteri > Syngnathiformes > Syngnathidae > Leptonotus > Leptonotus elevatus. The sequence goes on from NW_028233729.1 coordinate 46,244, forward strand.
TGCTGTCATTAGTGTATTTTAGCAAAATGAAGATGATTCAAGCATTAATTTCATTGTGCTTTTGCTCATTTTGAAGATTTTGAATTTTTCACCTGAAGTGTACAATTAGGGGCTGAAAACGCGTTTAAAGCAATAAAAAGTTCATTTTGGCTCTCACACCTTAACTAAATGTTGTAGACTCAAACTTTTTGCTGTCATTAGTATATTTTAGCAAAATGAAGATGATTCAAGCATTAATTTTATTGTGCTTTTGCTCATTTTGAAGATTTTGACATTTTCACCTGAAGTGTACAATCGGGCTGAAAATGCATTTAAAGCCATAAAAAGTTCATTTTGGCTCTCACACCTTAACTAAATGTTGTAGACTCAAACTTTTTGCTGTCATTAGTGTATTTTAGCAAAATGAAGATGATTCAAGCATTAATTTCATTGTGCTTTTGCTCATTTTGAAGATTTTGACATTTTCACCTGAAGTGTACAATCAGGCTGAAAATGCATTTAAAGCCATAAAAAGTTCATTTTGGCTCTCACACCTTAACTAAATGTTGTAGACTCAAACTTTTTGCTGTCATTAGTGTATGTTAGCAAAATGAAGATGATTCAAGCATTAATTTCATTGTGCTTTTGCTCATTTTGAAGATTTTGACATTTTCACCTGAAGTGTACAATCAGGCTGAAAATGCATTTAAAGCCATAAAAAGTTCATTTTGGCTCTCACACCTTAACTAAATGTTGTAGACTCAAACTTTTTGCTGTCATTAGTGTATTTTAGCAAAATGAAGATGATTCAAGCATTAATTTCATTGTGCTTTTGCTCATTTTGAAGATTTTGACATTTTCACCTGAAGTGTACAATCGGGCTGAAAATGCATTTAAAGCCATAAAAAGTTCATTTTGGCTCTCACACCTTAACTAAATGTTGTAGACTCAAACTTCTTGCTGTCATTAGTGTATGTTAGCAAAATGAAGATGATTCAAGCATTAATTTCATTGTGCTTTTGCTCATTTTGAAGATTTTGACATTTTCACCTGAAGTGTACAATCAGGCTGAAAATGCATTTAAAGCCATAAAAAGTTAATTTTGGCTCTCACACCTTAACTAAATGTTGTAGACTCAAACTTTTTGCTGTCATTAGTGTATTTTAGCAAAATGAAGATGATTCAAGCATTAATTTCATTGTGCTTTTGCTCATTTTGAAGATTTTGACATTTTCACCTGAAGTGTACAATTAGGGGCTGAAAACGCGTTTAAAGCAATAAAAAGTTCATTTTGGCTCTCACACCTTAACTAAATGTTGTAGACTCAAACTTTTTGCTGTCATTAGTATATTTTAGCAAAATGAAGATGATTCAAGCATTAATTTTATTGTGCTTTTGCTCATTTTGAAGATTTTGACATTTTCACCTGAAGTGTACAATCGGGCTGAAAATGCATTTAAAGCCATAAAAAGTTCATTTTGGCTCTCACACCTTAACTAAATGTTGTAGACTCAAACTTTTTGCTGTCATTAGTGTATTTTAGCAAAATGAAGATGATTCAAGCATTAATTTCATTGTGCTTTTGCTCATTTTGAAGATTTTGACATTTTCACCTGAAGTGTACAATCAGGCTGAAAATGCATTTAAAGCCATAAAAAGTTCATTTTGGCTCTCACACCTTAACTAAATGTTGTAGACTCAAACTTTTTGCTGTCATTAGTGTATTTTAGCAAAATGAAGATGATTCAAGCATTAATTTCATTGTGCTTTTGCTCATTTTGAAGATTTTGACATTTTCACCTGAAGTGTACAATAAGGCTGAAAATGCATTTAAAGCCATAAAAAGTTCATTTTGGCTCTCACACCTTAACTAAATGTTGTAGACTCAAACTTTTTGCTGTCATTAGTGTATGTTAGCAAAATGAAGATGATTCAAGCATTAATTTCATTGTGCTTTTGCTCATTTTGAAGATTTTGACATTTTCACCTGAAGTGTACAATCAGGCTGAAAATGCATTTAAAGCCATAAAAAGTTCATTTTGGCTCTCACACCTTAACTAAATGTTGTAGACTCAAACTTTTTGCTGTCATTAGTGTATGTTAGCAAAATGAAGATGATTCAAGCATTCATTTCATTGTGCTTTTGCTCATTTTGAAGATTTTGACATTTTCACCTGAAGTGTACAATCAGGCTGAAAATGCATTTAAAGCCATAAAAAGTTCATTTTGGCTCTCACACCTTAACTAAATGTTGTAGACTCAAACTTTTTGCTGTCATTAGTGTATGTTAGCAAAATGAAGATGATTCAAGCATTAATTTCATTGTGCTTTTGCTCATTTTGAAGATTTTGACATTTTCACCTGAAGTGTACAATCAGGCTGAAAATGCATTTAAAGCCATAAAAAGTTCATTTTGGCTCTCACACCTTAACTAAATGTTGTAGACTCAAACTTTTTGCTGTCATTAGTGTATTTTAGCAAAATGAAGATGATTCAAGCATTAATTTCATTGTGCTTTTGCTCATTTTGAAGATTTTGACATTTTCACCTGAAGTGTACAATCGGGCTGAAAATGCATTTAAAGCCATAAAAAGTTCATTTTGGCTCTCACACCTTAACTAAATGTTGTAGACTCAAACTTTTTGCTGTCATTAGTGTATGTTAGCAAAATGAAGATGATTCAAGCATTAATTTCTTTGTGCTTTTGCTCATTTTGAAGATTTTGACATTTTCACCTGAAGTGTACAATCGGGCTGAAAATGCATTTAAAGCAATAAAAAGTTCATTTTGGCTCTCACACCTTAACTAAATGTTGTAGATTCAAACTTTTTGCTGTCATTAGTGTATTTTAGCAAAATGAAGATGATTCAAGCATTAATTTCATTGTGCTTTTGCTCATTTTGAAGATTTTGACATTTTCACCTGAAGTGTACAATCGGGCTGAAAATGCATTTAAAGCCATAAAAAGTTCATTTTGGCTCTCACACCTTAACTAAATGTTGTAGACTCAAACTTTTTGCTGTCATTAGTGTATGTTAGCAAAATGAAGATGATTCAAGCATTAATTTCATTGTGCTTTTGCTCATTTTGAAGATTTTGACATTTTCACCTGAAGTGTACAATGAGGCTGAAAATGCATTTAAAGCCATAAAAAGTTCATTTTGGCTCTCACACCTTAACTAAATGTTGTAGACTCAAACTTTTTGCTGTCATTAGTGTATGTTAGCAAAATGAAGATGATTCAAGCATTAATTTCATTGTGCTTTTGCTCATTTTGAAGATTTTGACATTTTCACCTGAAGTGTACAATCAGGCTGAAAATGCATTTAAAGCCATAAAAAGTTCATTTTGGCTCTCACACCTTAACTAAATGTTGTAGACTCAAACTTTTTGCTGTCATTAGTGTATGTTAGCAAAATGAAGATGATTCAAGCATTAATTTCATTGTGCTTTTGCTCATTTTGAAGATTTTGACATTTTCACCTGAAGTGTACAATGAGGCTGAAAATGCATTTAAAGCCATAAAAAGTTCATTTTGGCTCTCACACCTTAACTAAATGTTGTAGACTCAAACTTTTTGCTGTCATTAGTGTATGTTAGCAAAATGAAGATGATTCAAGCATTAATTTCATTGTGCTTTTGCTCATTTTGAAGATTTTGACATTTTCACCTGAAGTGTACAATCAGGCTGAAAATGCATTTAAAGCCATAAAAAGTTCATTTTGGCTCTCACACCTTAACTAAATGTTGTAGACTCAAACTTTTTGCTGTCATTAGTGTAATTTAGCAAAATGAAGATGATTCAAGCATTAATTTTATTGTGCTTATGCTCATTTTGAAGATTTTGACATTTTCACCTGAAGTGTACAATTAGGGGCTGAAAACGCGTTTAAAGCAATAAAAAGTTCATTTTGGCTCTCACACCTTAACTAAATGTTGTAGACTCAAACTTTTTGCTGTCATTAGTATATTTTAGCAAAATGAAGATGATTCAAGCATTAATTTTATTGTGCTTTTGCTCATTTTGAAGATTTTGACATTTTCACCTGAAGTGTACAATCGGGCTGAAAATGCATTTAAAGCCATAAAAAGTTCATTTTGGCTCTCACACCTTAACTAAATGTTGTAGACTCAAACTTTTTGCTGTCATTAGTGTATGTTAGCAAAATGAAGATGATTCAAGCATTAATTTCATTGTGCTTTTGCTCATTTTGAAGATTTTGACATTTTCACCTGAAGTGTACAATCAGGCTGAAAATGCATTTAAAGCCATAAAAAGTTCATTTTGGCTCTCACACCTTAACTAAATGTTGTAGACTCAAACTTTTTGCTGTCATTAGTGTATTTTAGCAAAATGAAGATGATTCAAGCATTAATTTCATTGTGCTTTTGCTCATTTTGAAGATTTTGACATTTTTACCTGAAGTGTACAATCGGGCTGAAAATGCATTTAAAGCAATAAAAAGTTCATTTTGGCTCTCACACCTTAACTAAATGTTGTAGATTCAAACTTTTTGCTGTCATTAGTGTATTTTAGCAAAATGAAGATGATTCAAGCATTAATTTCATTGTGCTTTTGCTCATTTTGAAGATTTTGACATTTTCACCTGAAGTGTACAATCGGGCTAAAAATGCATTTAAAGCAATAAAAAGTTCATTTTGGCTCTCACACCTTAACTAAATGTTGTAGATTCAAACTTTTTGCTGTCATTAGTGTATTTTAGCAAAATGAAGATGATTCTAGCATTAATTTCATTGTGCTTTTGCTCATTTTGAAGATTTTGACATTTTCACCTGAAGTGTACAATTAGGGGCTGAAAACGCGTTTAAAGCAATAAAAAGTTCATTTTGGCTCTCACACCTTAACTAAATGTTGTAGACTCAAACTTTTTGCTGTCATTAGTATATTTTAGGAAAATGAAGATGATTCAAGCATTCATTTTATTGTGCTTTTGCTCATTTTGAAGATTTTGACATTTTCACCTGAAGTGTACAATCGGGCTGAAAATGCATTTAAAGCCATAAAAAGTTCATTTTGGCTCTCACACCTTAACTAAATGTTGTAGACTCAAACTTTTTGCTGTCATTAGTGTATGTTAGCAAAATGAAGATGATTCAAGCATTAATTTAATTGTGCTTTTGCTCATTTTGAAGATTTTGACATTTTCACCTGAAGTGTACAATCAGGCTGAAAATGCATTTAAAGCCATAAAAAGTTCATTTTGGCTCTCACACCTTAACTAAATGTTGTAGACTCAAACTTTTTGCTGTCATTAGTGTATTTTAGCAAAATGAAGATGATTCAAGCATTAATTTCATTGTGCTTTTGCTCATTTTGAAAATTTTGACATTTTCACCTGAAGTGTACAATTAGGGGCTGAAAACGCGTTTAAAGCAATAAAAAGTTCATTTTGGCTCTCACACCTTAACTAAATGTTGTAGACTCAAACTTTCTGCTGTCATTAGTATATTTTAGCAAAATGAAGATGATTCAAGCATTAATTTTATTGTGCTTTTGCTGATTTTGAAGATTTTGACATTTTCACCTGAAGTGTACAATCGGGCTGAAAATGCATTTAAAGCCATAAAAAGTTCATTTTGGCTCTCACACCTTAACTAAATGTTGTAGACTCAAACTTTTTGCTGTCATTAGTGTATGTTAGCAAAATGAAGATGATTCAAGCATTAATTTCATTGTGCTTTTGCTCATTTTGAAGATTTTGACATTTTCACCTGAAGTGTACAATGAGGCTGAAAATGCATTTAAAGCCATAAAAAGTTCATTTTGGCTCTCACACCTTAACTAAATGTTGTAGACTCAAACTTTTTGCTGTCATTAGTGTATGTTAGCAAAATGAAGATGATTCAAGCATTAATTTCATTGTGCTTTTGCTCATTTTGAAGATTTTGACATTTTCACCTGAAGTGTACAATCAGGCTGAAAATGCATTTAAAGCCATAAAAAGTTCATTTTGGCTCTCACACCTTAACTAAATGTTGTAGACTCAAACTTTTTGCTGTCATTAGTGTAATTTAGCAAAATGAAGATGATTCAAGCATTAATTTCATTGTGCTTTTGTTCATTTTGAAGATTTTGACATTTTCACCTGAAGTGTACAATTAGGGGCTGAAAACGCGTTTAAAGCAATAAAAAGTTCATTTTGGCTCTCACACCTTAACTAAATGTTGTAGACTCAAACTTTTTGCTGTCATTAGTATATTTTAGCAAAATGAAGATGATTCAAGCATTAATTTTAGTGTGCTTTTGCTCATTTTGAAGATTTTGACATTTTCACCTGAAGTGTACAATCGGGCTGAAAATGCATTTAAAGCCATAAAAAGTTCATTTTGGCTCTCACACCTTAACTAAATGTTGTAGACTCAAACTTTTTGCTGTCATTAGTGTATGTTAGCAAAATGAAGATGATTCAAGCATTAATTTCATTGTGCTTTTGCTCATTTTGAAGATTTTGACATTTTCACCTGAAGTGTACAATCAGGCTGAAAATGCATTTAAAGCCATAAAAAGTTCATTTTGGCTCTCACACCTTAACTAAATGTTGTCGACTCAAACTTTTTGCTGTCATTAGTGTATTTTAGCAAAATGAAGATGATTCAAGCATTAATTTCATTGTGCTTTTGCTCATTTTGAAGATTTTGACATTTTCACCTGAAGTGTACAATCGGGCTGAAAATGCATTTAAAGCCATAAAAAGTTCATTTTGGCTCTCACACCTTAACTAAATGTTGTAGACTCAAACTTTTTGCTGTCATTAGTGTATGTTAGCAAAATGAAGATGATTCAAGCATTAATTTCATTGTGCTTTTGCTCATTTTGAAGATTTTGACATTTTCACCTGAAGTGTACAATCAGGCTGAAAATGCATTTAAAGCCATAAAAAGTTCATTTTGGCTCTCACACCTTAACTAAATGTTGTAGACTCAAACTTTTTGCTGTCATTAGTGTATTTTAGCAAAATGAAGATGATTCAAGCATTAATTTCATTGTGCTTTTGCTCATTTTGAAGATTTTGACATTTTCACCTGAAGTGTACAATTAGGGGCTGAAAACGCGTTTAAAGCAATAAAAAGTTCATTTTGGCTCTCACACCTTAACTAAATGTTGTAGACTCAAACTTTTTGCTGTCATTAGTATATTTTAGCAAAATGAAGATGATTCAAGCATTAATTTTATTGTGCTTTTGCTCATTTTGAAGATTTTGACATTTTCACCTGAAGTGTACAATCGGGCTGAAAATGCATTTAAAGCCATAAAAAGTTCATTTTGGCTCTCACACCTTAACTAAATGTTGTAGACTCAAACTTTTTGCTGTCATTAGTGTATTTTAGCAAAATGAAGATGATTCAAGCATTAATTTCATTGTGCTTTTGCTCATTTTGAAGATTTTGACATTTTCACCTGAAGTGTACAATCAGGCTGAAAATGCATTTAAAGCCATAAAAAGTTCATTTTGGCTCTCACACCTTAACTAAATGTTGTAGACTCAAACTTTTTGCTGTCATTAGTGTAGTTTAGCAAAATGAAGATGATTCAAGCATTAATTTCATTGTGCTTTTGCTCATTTTGAAGATTTTGACATTTTCACCTGAAGTGTACAATAAGGCTGAAAATGCATTTAAAGCCATAAAAAGTTCATTTTGGCTCTCACACCTTAACTAAATGTTGTAGACTCAAACTTTTTGCTGTCATTAGTGTATGTTAGCAAAATGAAGATGATTCAAGCATTAATTTCATTGTGCTTTTGCTCATTTTGAAGATTTTGACATTTTCACCTGAAGTGTACAATCAGGCTGAAAATGCATTTAAAGCCATAAAAAGTTCAGTTTGGCTCTCACACCTTAACTAAATGTTGTAGACTCAAACTTTTTGCTGTCATTAGTGTATTTTAGCAAAATGAAGATGATTCAAGCATTAATTTCATTGTGCTTTTGCTCATTTTGAAGATTTTGACATTTTCACCTAAAGTGTACAATCAGGCTGAAAATGCATTTAAAGCCATAAAAAGTTCATTTTGGCTCTCACACCTTAACTAAATGTTGTAGACTCAAACTTTTTGCTGTCATTAGTGTATGTTAGCAAAATGAAGATGATTCAAGCATTCATTTCATTGTGCTTTTGCTCATTTTGAAGATTTTGACATTTTCACCTGAAGTGTACAATCAGGCTGAAAATGCATTTAAAGCCATAAAAAGTTCATTTTGGCTCTCACACCTTAACTAAATGTTGTAGACTCAAACTTTTTGCTGTCTTTAGTGTATGTTAGCAAAATGAAGATGATTCAAGCATTAATTTCATTGTGCTTTTGCTCATTTTGAAGATTTTGACATTTTCACCTGAAGTGTACAATCAGGCTGAAAATGCATTTAAAGCCATAAAAAGTTCATTTTGGCTCTCACACCTTAACTAAATGTTGTAGACTCAAACTTTTTGCTGTCATTAGTGTATTTTAGCAAAATGAAGATGATTCAAGCATTAATTTCATTGTGCTTTTGCTCATTTTGAAGATTTTGACATTTTCACCTGAAGTGTACAATCGGGCTGAAAATGCATTTAAAGCCATAAAAAGTTCATTTTGGCTCTCACACCTTAACTAAATGTTGTAGACTCAAACTTTTTGCTGTCATTAGTGTATGTTAGCAAAATGAAGATGATTCAAGCATTAATTTCATTGTGCTTTTGCTCATTTTGAAGATTTTGACATTTTCACCTGAAGTGTACAATCAGGCTGAAAATGCATTTAAAGCCATAAAAAGTTCATTTTGGCTCTCACACCTTAACTAAATGTTGTAGACTCAAACTTTTTGCTGTCATTAGTGTATTTTAGCAAAATGAAGATGATTCAAGCATTAATTTTATTGTGCTTTTGCTCATTTTGAAGATTTTGACATTTTCACCTGAAGTGTACAATCGGGCTGAAAATGCATTTAAAGCCATAAAAAGTTCATTTTGGCTCTCACACCTTAACTAAATGTTGTAGACTCAAACTTTTTGCTGTCATTAGTGTATTTTAGCAAAATGAAGATGATTCAAGCATTAATTTCATTGTGCTTTTGCTCATTTTGAAGATTTTGACATTTTCACCTGAAGTGTACAATCAGGCTGAAAATGCATTTAAAGCCATAAAAAGTTCATTTTGGCTCTCACACCTTAACTAAATGTTGTAGACTCAAACTTTTTGCTGTCATTAGTGTATGTTAGCAAAATGAAGATGATTCAAGCATTAATTTTATTGTGCTTTTGCTCATTTTGAAGATTTTGACATTTTCACCTGAAGTGTACAATCGGGCTGAAAATGCATTTAAAGCCATAAAAAGTTCATTTTGGCTCTCACACCTTAACTAAATGTTGTAGACTCAAACTTTTTGCTGTCATTAGTGTATTTTAGCAAAATGAAGATGATTCAAGCATTAATTTCATTGTGCTTTTGCTCATTTTGAAGATTTTGACATTTTCACCTGAAGTGTACAATCAGGCTGAAAATGCATTTAAAGCCATAAAAAGTTCATTTTGGCTCTCACACCTTAACTAAATGTTGTAGACTCAAACTTTTTGCTGTCATTAGTGTATTTTAGCAAAATGAAGATGATTCAAGCATTAATTTCATTGTGCTTTTGCTCATTTTGAAGATTTTGACATTTTCACCTGAAGTGTACAATAAGGCTGAAAATGCATTTAAAGCCATAAAAAGTTCATTTTGGCTCTCACACCTTAACTAAATGTTGTAGACTCAAACTTTTTGCTGTCATTAGTGTATGTTAGCAAAATGAAGATGATTCAAGCATTAATTTCATTGTGCTTTTGCTCATTTTGAAGATTTTGACATTTTCACCTGAAGTGTACAATCAGGCTGAAAATGCATTTAAAGCCATAAAAAGTTCAGTTTGGCTCTCACACCTTAACTAAATGTTGTAGACTCAAACTTTTTGCTGTCATTAGTGTATTTTAGCAAAATGAAGATGATTCAAGCATTAATTTCATTGTGCTTTTGCTCATTTTGAAGATTTTGACATTTTCACCTAAAGTGTACAATCAGGCTGAAAATGCATTTAAAGCCATAAAAAGTTCATTTTGGCTCTCACACCTTAACTAAATGTTGTAGACTCAAACTTTTTGCTGTCATTAGTGTATGTTAGCAAAATGAAGATGATTCAAGCATTCATTTCATTGTGCTTTTGCTCATTTTGAAGATTTTGACATTTTCACCTGAAGTGTACAATCAGGCTGAAAATGCATTTAAAGCCATAAAAAGTTCATTTTGGCTCTCACACCTTAACTAAATGTTGTAGACTCAAACTTTTTGCTGTCTTTAGTGTATGTTAGCAAAATGAAGATGATTCAAGCATTAATTTCATTGTGCTTTTGCTCATTTTGAAGATTTTGACATTTTCACCTGAAGTGTACAATCAGGCTGAAAATGCATTTAAAGCCATAAAAAGTTCATTTTGGCTCTCACACCTTAACTAAATGTTGTAGACTCAAACTTTTTGCTGTCATTAGTGTATTTTAGCAAAATGAAGATGATTCAAGCATTAATTTTATTGTGCTTTTGCTCATTTTGAAGATTTTGACATTTTCACCTGAAGTGTACAATCGGGCTGAAAATGCATTTAAAGCCATAAAAAGTTCATTTTGGCTCTCACACCTTAACTAAATGTTGTAGACTCAAACTTTTTGCTGTCATTAGTGTATTTTAGCAAAATGAAGATGATTCAAGCATTAATTTCATTGTGCTTTTGCTCATTTTGAAGATTTTGACATTTTCACCTGAAGTGTACAATCAGGCTGAAAATGCATTTAAAGCCATAAAAAGTTCATTTTGGCTCTCACACCTTAACTAAATGTTGTAGACTCAAACTTTTTGCTGTCATTAGTGTATGTTAGCAAAATGAAGATGATTCAAGCATTAATTTTATTGTGCTTTTGCTCATTTTGAAGATTTTGACATTTTCACCTGAAGTGTACAATCGGGCTGAAAATGCATTTAAAGCCATAAAAAGTTCATTTTGGCTCTCACACCTTAACTAAATGTTGTAGACTCAAACTTTTTGCTGTCATTAGTGTATTTTAGCAAAATGAAGATGATTCAAGCATTAATTTCATTGTGCTTTTGCTCATTTTGAAGATTTTGACATTTTCACCTGAAGTGTACAATCAGGCTGAAAATGCATTTAAAGCCATAAAAAGTTCATTTTGGCTCTCACACCTTAACTAAATGTTGTAGACTCAAACTTTTTGCTGTCATTAGTGTATTTTAGCAAAATGAAGATGATTCAAGCATTAATTTCATTGTGCTTTTGCTCATTTTGAAGATTTTGACATTTTCACCTGAAGTGTACAATAAGGCTGAAAATGCATTTAAAGCCATAAAAAGTTCATTTTGGCTCTCACACCTTAACTAAATGTTGTAGACTCAAACTTTTTGCTGTCATTAGTGTATTTTAGCAAAATGAAGATGATTCAAGCATTAATTTCATTGTGCTTTTGCTCATTTTGAAGATTTTGACATTTTCACCTGAAGTGTACAATCAGGCTGAAAATGCATTTAAAGCCATAAAAAGTTCATTTTGGCTCTCACACCTTAACTAAATGTTGTAGACTCAAACTTTTTGCTGTCATTAGTATATTTTAGCAAAATGAAGATGATTCAAGCATTAATTTTATTGTGCTTTTTCTCATTTTGAAGATTTTGACATTTTCACCTGAAGTGTACAATCGGGCTGAAAATGCATTTAAAGCCATAAAAAGTTCATTTTGGCTCTCACACCTTAACTAAATGTTGTAGACTCAAACTTTTTGCTGTCATTAGTGTATTTTAGCAAAATGAAGATGATTCAAGCATTAATTTCATTGTGCTTTTGCTCATTTTGAAGATTTTGACATTTTCACCTGAAGTGTACAATCAGGCTGAAAATGCATTTAAAGCCATAAAAAGTTCATTTTGGCTCTCACACCTTAACTAAATGTTGTAGACTCAAACTTTTTGCTGTCATTAGTGTATTTTAGCAAAATGAAGATGATTCAAGCATTAATTTCATTGTGCTTTTGCTCATTTTGAAGATTTTGACATTTTCACCTGAAGTGTACAATAAGGCTGAAAATGCATTTAAAGCCATAAAAAGTTCATTTTGGCTCTCACACCTTAACTAAATGTTGTAGACTCAAACTTTTTGCTGTCATTAGTGTATGTTAGCAAAATGAAGATGATTCAAGCATTAATTTCATTGTGCTTTTGCTCATTTTGAAGATTTTGACATTTTCACCTGAAGTGTACAATTAGGGGCTGAAAACGCGTTTAAAGCAATAAAAAGTTCATTTTGGCTCTCACACCTTAACTAAATGTTGTAGACTCAAACTTTTTGCTGTCATTGGTATATTTTAGCAAAATGAAGATGATTCAAGCATTAATTTCATTGTGCTTTTGCTCATTTTGAAGATTTTGACATTTTCACCTGAAGTGTACAATCGGGCTGAAAATGCATTTAAAGCCATAAAAAGTTCATTTTGGCTCTCACACCTTAACTAAATGTTGTAGACTCAAACTTTTTGCTGTCATTAGTGTATTTTAGCAAAATGAAGATGATTCAAGCATTAATTTCATTGTGCTTTTGCTCATTTTGAAGATTTTGACATTTTCACCTGAAGTGTACAATCAGGCTGAAAATGCATTTAAAGCCATAAAAAGTTCATTTTGGCTCTCACACCTTAACTAAATGTTGTAGACTCAAACTTTTTGCTGTCATTAGTGTATTTTAGCAAAATGAAGATGATTCAAGCATTAATTTCATTGTGCTTTTGCTCATTTTGAAGATTTTGACATTTTCACCTGAAGTGTACAATCAGGCTGAAAATGCATTTAAAGCCATAAAAAGTTCATTTTGGCTCTCACACCTTAACTAAATGTTGTAGACTCAAACTTTTTGCTGTCATTAGTGTATTTTAGCAAAATGAAGATGATTCAAGCATTAATTTCATTGTGCTTTTGCTCATTTTGAAGATTTTGACATTTTCACCTGAAGTGTACAATAAGGCTGAAAATGCATTTAAAGCCATAAAAAGTTCATTTTGGCTCTCACATCTTAACTAAATGTTGTAGACTCAAACTTTTTGCTGTCATTAGTGTATGTTAGCAAAATGAAGATGATTCAAGCATTAATTTCATTGTGCTTTTGCTCATTTTGAAGATTTTGACATTTTCACCTGAAGTGTACAATTAGGGGCTGAAAACGCGTTTAAAGCAATAAAAAGTTCATTTTGGCTCTCACACCTTAACTAAATGTTGTAGACTCAAACTTTTTGCTGTCATTGGTATATTTTAGCAAAATGAAGATGATTCAAGCATTAATTTTATTGTGCTTTTGCTCATTTTGAAGATTTTGACATTTTCACCTGAAGTGTACAATCGGGCTGAAAATGCATTTAAAGCCATAAAAAGTTCCTTTTGGCTCTCACACCTTAACTAAATGTTGTAGACTCAAACTTTTTGCTGTCATTAGTGTATTTTAGCAAAATGAAGATGATTCAAGCATTAATTTCATTGTGCTTTTGCTCATTTTGAAGATTTTGACATTTTCACCTGAAGTGTACAATCAGGCTGAAAATGCATTTAAAGCCATAAAAAGTTCATTTTGGCTCTCACACCTTAACTAAATGTTGTAGACTCAAACTTTTTGCTGTCATTAGTGTATTTTAGCAAAATGAAGATGATTCAAGCATTAATTTCATTGTGCTTTTGCTCATTTTGAAGATTTTGACATTTTCACCTGAAGTGTACAATAAGGCTGAAAATGCATTTAAAGCCATAAAAAGTTCATTTTGGCTCTCACACCTTAACTAAATGTTGTAGACTCAAACTTTTTGCTGTCATTAGTGTATGTTAGCAAAATGAAGATGATTCAAGCATTAATTTCATTGTGCTTTTGCTCATTTTGAAGATTTTGACATTTTCACCTGAAGTGTACAATCAGGCTGAAAATGCATTTAAAGCCATAAAAAGTTCAGTTTGGCTCTCACACCTTAACTAAATGTTGTAGACTCAAACTTTTTGCTGTCATTAGTGTATTTTAGCAAAATGAAGATGATTCAAGCATTAATTTCATTGTGCTTTTGCTCATTTTGAAGATTTTGACATTTTCACCTAAAGTGTACAATCAGGCTGAAAATGCATTTAAAGCCATAAAAAGTTCATTTTGGCTCTCACACCTTAACTAAATGTTGTAGACTCAAACTTTTTGCTGTCATTAGTGTATGTTAGCAAAATGAAGATGATTCAAGCATTCATTTCATTGTGCTTTTGCTCATTTTGAAGATTTTGACATTTTCACCTGAAGTGTACAATCGGGCTGAAAATGCATTTAAAGCCATAAAAAGTTCATTTTGGCTCTCACACCTTAACTAAATGTTGTAGACTCAAACTTTTTGCTGTCATTAGTGTATGTTAGCAAAATGAAGATGATTCAAGCATTAATTTCATTGTGCTTTTGCTCATTTTGAAGATTTTGACATTTTCACCTGAAGTGTACAATCAGGCTGAAAATGCATTTAAAGCCATAAAAAGTTCATTTTGGCTCTCACACCTTAACTAAATGTTGTAGACTCAAACTTTTTGCTGTCATTAGTGTATTTTAGCAAAATGAAGATGATTCAAGCATTAATTTCATTGTGCTTTTGCTCATTTTGAAGATTTTGACATTTTCACCTGAAGTGTACAATCAGGCTGAAAATGCATTTAAAGCCATAAAAAGTTCATTTTGGCTCTCACACCTTAACTAAATGTTGTAGACTCAAACTTTTTGCTGTCATTAGTGTATTTTAGCAAAATGAAGATGATTCAAGCATTAATTTCATTGTGCTTTTGCTCATTTTGAAGATTTTGACATTTTCACCTGAAGTGTACAATAAGGCTGAAAATGCATTTAAAGCCATAAAAAGTTCATTTTGGCTCTCACATCTTAACTAAATGTTGTAGACTCAAACTTTTTGCTGTCATTAGTGTATGTTAGCAAAATGAAGATGATTCAAGCATTAATTTCATTGTGCTTTTGCTCATTTTGAAGATTTTGACATTTTCACCTGAAGTGTACAATTAGGGGCTGAAAACGCGTTTAAAGCAATAAAAAGTTCATTTTGGCTCTCACACCTTAACTAAATGTTGTAGACTCAAACTTTTTGCTGTCATTGGTATATTTTAGCAAAATGAAGATGATTCAAGCATTAATTTTATTGTGCTTTTGCTCATTTTGAAGATTTTGACATTTTCACCTGAAGTATCGGTAAGTAATCGGGCTGAAAATGCATTTAAAGCCATAAAAAGTTCATTTTGGCTCTCACACCTTAACTAAATGTTGTAGACTCAAACTTTTTGCTGTCATTAGTGTATTTTAGCAAAATGAAGATGATTCAAGCATTAATTTCATTGTGCTTTTGCTCATTTTGAAGATTTTGACATTTTCACCTGAAGTGTACAATCAGGCTGAAAATGCATTTAAAGCCATAAAAAGTTCATTTTGGCTCTCACACCTTAACTAAATGTTGTAGACTCAAACTTTTTGCTGTCATTAGTGTATTTTAGCAAAATGAAGATGATTCAAGCATTAATTTCATTGTGCTTTTGCTCATTTTGAAGATTTTGACATTTTCACCTGAAGTGTACAATCAGGCTGAAAATGCATTTAAAGCCATAAAAAGTTCAGTTTGGCTCTCACACCTTAACTAAATGTTGTAGACTCAAACTTTTTGCTGTCATTAGTGTATTTTAGCAAAATGAAGATGATTCAAGCATTAATTTCATTGTGCTTTTGCTCATTTTGAAGATTTTGACATTTTCACCTAAAGTGTACAATCAGGCTGAAAATGCATTTAAAGCCATAAAAAGTTAATTTTGGCTCTCACACCTTAACTAAATGTTGTAGACTCAAACTTTTTGCTGTCATTAGTGTATGTTAGCAAAATGAAGATGATTCAAGCATTCATTTCATTGTGCTTTTGCTCATTTTGAAGATTTTGACATTTTCACCTGAAGTGTACAATCGGGCTGAAAATGCATTTAAAGCCATAAAAAGTTCATTTTGGCTCTCACACCTTAACTAAATGTTGTAGACTCAAACTTTTTGCTGTCATTAGTGTATGTTAGCAAAATGAAGATGATTCAAGCATTAATTTCATTGTGCTTTTGCTCATTTTGAAGATTTTGACATTTTCACCTGAAGTGTACAATCAGGCTGAAAATGCATTTAAAGCCATAAAAAGTTCATTTTGGCTCTCACACCTTAACTAAATGTTGTAGACTCAAACTTTTTGCTGTCATTAGTGTATTTTAGCAAAATGAAGATGATTCAAGCATTAATTTTATTGTGCTTTTGCTCATTTTGAAGATTTTGACATTTTCACCTGAAGTGTACAATCGGGCTGAAAATGCATTTAAAGCCATAAAAAGTTCATTAAGGCTCTCACACCTTAACTAAATGTTGTAGACTCAAACTTTTTGCTGTCATTAGTGTATTTTAGCAAAATGAAGATGATTCAAGCATTAATTTCATTGTGCTTTTGCTCATTTTGAAGATTTTGACATTTTCACCTGAAGTGTACAATCAGGCTGAAAATGCATTTAAAGCCATAAAAAGTTCATTTTGGCTCTCACACCTTAACTAAATGTTGTAGACTCAAACTTTTTGCTGTCATTAGTGTATTTTAGCAAAATGAAGATGATTCAAGCATTAATTTCATTGTGCTTTTGCTCATTTTGAAGATTTTGACATTTTCACCTGAAGTGTACAATCGGGCTGAAAATGCATTTAAAGCCATAAAAAGTTCATTTTGGCTCTCACACCTTAACTAAATGTTGTAGACTCAAACTTTTTGCTGTCATTAGTGTATGTTAGCAAAATGAAGATGATTCAAGCATTAATTTCATTGTGCTTTTGCTCATTTTGAAGATTTTGACATTTTCACCTGAAGTGTACAATCAGGCTGAAAATGCATTTAAAGCCATAAAAAGTTCATTTTGGCTCTCACACCTTAACTAAATGTTGTAGACTCAAACTTTTTGCTGTCATTAGTGTATGTTAGCAAAATGAAGATGATTCAAGCATTAATTTCATTGTGCTTTTGCTCATTTTGAAGATTTTGACATTTTCACCTGAAGTGTACAATTAGGGGCTGAAAACGCGTTTAAAGCAATAAAAAGTTCATTTTGGCTCTCACACCTTAACTAAATGTTGTAGACTCAAACTTTTTGCTGTCATTAGTGTATTTTAGCAAAATGAAGATGATTCAAGCATTAATTTCATTGTGCTTTTGCTCATTTTGAAGATTTTGACATTTTCACCTGAAGTGTACAATCAGGCTGAAAATGCATTTAAAGCCATAAAAAGTTCATTTTGGCTCTCACACCTTAACTAAATGTTGTAGACTCAAACTTTTTGCTGTCATTAGTGTATTTTAGCAAAATGAAGATGATTCAAGCATTAATTTCATTGTGCTTTTGCTCATTTTGAAGATTTTGACATTTTCACCTGAAGTGTACAATCAGGCTGAAAATGCATTTAAAGCCATAAAAAGTTCATTTTGGCTCTCACACCTTAACTAAATGTTGTAGACTCAAACTTTTTGCTGTCATTAGTGTATTTTAGCAAAATGAAGATGATTCAAGCATTAATTTCATTGTGCTTTTGCTCATTTTGAAGATTTTGACATTTTCACCTGAAGTGTACAATCAGGCTGAAAATGCATTTAAAGCCATAAAAAGTTCAGTTTGGCTCTCACACCTTAACTAAATGTTGTAGACTCAAACTTTTTGCTGTCATTAGTGTATTTTAGCAAAATGAAGATGATTCAAGCATTAATTTCATTGTGCTTTTGCTCATTTTGAAGATTTTGACATTTTCACCTAAAGTGTACAATCAGGCTGAAAATGCATTTAAAGCCATAAAAAGTTCATTTTGGCTCTCACACCTTAACTAAATGTTGTAGACTCAAACTTTTTGCTGTCATTAGTGTATGTTAGCAAAATGAAGATGATTCAAGCATTCATTTCATTGTGCTTTTGCTCATTTTGAAGATTTTGACATTTTCACCTGAAGTGTACAATCGGGCTGAAAATTCATTTAAAGCCATAAAAAGTTCATTTTGGCTCTCACACCTTAACTAAATGTTGTAGACTCAAACTTTTTGCTGTCATTAGTGTATGTTAGCAAAATGAAGATGATTCAAGCATTAATTTCATTGTGCTTTTGCTCATTTTGAAGATTTTGACATTTTCACCTGAAGTGTACAATCAGGCTGAAAATGCATTTAAAGCCATAAAAAGTTCATTTTGGCTCTCACACCTTAACTAAATGTTGTAGACTCAAACTTTTTGCTGTCATTAGTGTATGTTAGCAAAATGAAGATGATTCAAGCATTAATTTCATTGTGCTTTTGCTCATTTTGAAGATTTTGACATTTTCACCTGAAGTGTACAATCGGGCTGAAAATGCATTTAAAGCCATAAAAAGTTCATTTTGGCTCTCACACCTTAACTAAATGTTGTAGACTCAAACTTTTTGCTGTCATTAGTGTATGTTAGCAAAATGAAGATGATTCAAGCATTAATTTCATTGTGCTTTTGCTCATTTTGAAGATTTTGACATTTTCACCTGAAGTGTACAATCGGGCTGAAAATGCATTTAAAGCCATAAAAAGTTCATTTTGGCTCTCACACCTTAACTAAATGTTGTAGACTCAAACTTTTTGCTGTCATTAGTGTATGTTAGCAAAATGAAGATGATTCAAGCATTAATTTCATTGTGCTTTTGCTCATTTTGAAGATTTTGACATTTTCACCTGAAGTGTACAATCAGGCTGAAAATGCATTTAAAGCCATAAAAAGTTCATTTTGGCTCTCACACCTTAACTAAATGTTGTAGACTCAAACTTTTTGCTGTCATTAGTGTATTTTAGCAAAATGAAGATGATTCAAGCATTAATTTTATTGTGCTTTTGCTCATTTTGAAGATTTTGACATTTTCACCTGAAGTGTACAATCGGGCTGAAAATGCATTTAAAGCCATAAAAAGTTCATTTTGGCTCTCACACCTTAACTAAATGTTGTAGACTCAAACTTTTTGCTGTCATTAGTGTATGTTAGCAAAATGAAGATGATTCAAGCATTAATTTCATTGTGCTTTTGCTCATTTTGAAGATTTTGACATTTTCACCTGAAGTGTACAATTAGGGGCTGAAAACGCGTTTAAAGCAATAAAAAGTTCATTTTGGCTCTCACACCTTAACTAAATGTTGTAGACTCAAACTTTTTGCTGTCATTGGTATATTTTAGCAAAATGAAGATGATTCAAGCATTAATTTTATTGTGCTTTTGCTCATTTTGAAGATTTTGACATTTTCACCTGAAGTATCGGTAAGTAATCGGGCTGAAAATGCATTTAAAGCCATAAAAAGTTCATTTTGGCTCTCACACCTTAACTAAATGTTGTAGACTCAAACTTTTTGCTGTCATTAGTGTATTTTAGCAAAATGAAGATGATTCAAGCATTAATTTCATTGTGCTTTTGCTCATTTTGAAGATTTTGACATTTTCACCTGAAGTGTACAATCAGGCTGAAAATGCATTTAAAGCCATAAAAAGTTCATTTTGGCTCTCACACCTTAACTAAATGTTGTAGACTCAAACTTTTTGCTGTCATTAGTGTATTTTAGCAAAATGAAGATGATTCAAGCATTAATTTCATTGTGCTTTTGCTCATTTTGAAGATTTTGACATTTTCACCTGAAGTGTACAATCAGGCTGAAAATGCATTTAAAGCCATAAAAAGTTCAGTTTGGCTCTCACACCTTAACTAAATGTTGTAGACTCAAACTTTTTGCTGTCATTAGTGTATTTTAGCAAAATGAAGATGATTCAAGCATTAATTTCATTGTGCTTTTGCTCATTTTGAAGATTTTGACATTTTCACCTAAAGTGTACAATCAGGCTGAAAATGCATTTAAAGCCATAAAAAGTTAATTTTGGCTCTCACACCTTAACTAAATGTTGTAGACTCAAACTTTTTGCTGTCATTAGTGTATGTTAGCAAAATGAAGATGATTCAAGCATTCATTTCATTGTGCTTTTGCTCATTTTGAAGATTTTGACATTTTCACCTGAAGTGTACAATCGGGCTGAAAATGCATTTAAAGCCATAAAAAGTTCATTTTGGCTCTCACACCTTAACTAAATGTTGTAGACTCAAACTTTTTGCTGTCATTAGTGTATGTTAGCAAAATGAAGATGATTCAAGCATTAATTTCATTGTGCTTTTGCTCATTTTGAAGATTTTGACATTTTCACCTGAAGTGTACAATCAGGCTGAAAATGCATTTAAAGCCATAAAAAGTTCATTTTGGCTCTCACACCTTAACTAAATGTTGTAGACTCAAACTTTTTGCTGTCATTAGTGTATTTTAGCAAAATGAAGATGATTCAAGCATTAATTTTATTGTGCTTTTGCTCATTTTGAAGATTTTGACATTTTCACCTGAAGTGTACAATCGGGCTGAAAATGCATTTAAAGCCATAAAAAGTTCATTAAGGCTCTCACACCTTAACTAAATGTTGTAGACTCAAACTTTTTGCTGTCATTAGTGTATTTTAGCAAAATGAAGATGATTCAAGCATTAATTTCATTGTGCTTTTGCTCATTTTGAAGATTTTGACATTTTCACCTGAAGTGTACAATCAGGCTGAAAATGCATTTAAAGCCATAAAAAGTTCATTTTGGCTCTCACACCTTAACTAAATGTTGTAGACTCAAACTTTTTGCTGTCATTAGTGTATTTTAGCAAAATGAAGATGATTCAAGCATTAATTTCATTGTGCTTTTGCTCATTTTGAAGATTTTGACATTTTCACCTGAAGTGTACAATCGGGCTGAAAATGCATTTAAAGCCATAAAAAGTTCATTTTGGCTCTCACACCTTAACTAAATGTTGTAGACTCAAACTTTTTGCTGTCATTAGTGTATGTTAGCAAAATGAAGATGATTCAAGCATTAATTTCATTGTGCTTTTGCTCATTTTGAAGATTTTGACATTTTCACCTGAAGTGTACAATCAGGCTGAAAATGCATTTAAAGCCATAAAAAGTTCATTTTGGCTCTCACACCTTAACTAAATGTTGTAGACTCAAACTTTTTGCTGTCATTAGTGTATGTTAGCAAAATGAAGATGATTCAAGCATTAATTTCATTGTGCTTTTGCTCATTTTGAAGATTTTGACATTTTCACCTGAAGTGTACAATTAGGGGCTGAAAACGCGTTTAAAGCAATAAAAAGTTCATTTTGGCTCTCACACCTTAACTAAATGTTGTAGACTCAAACTTTTTGCTGTCATTAGTGTATTTTAGCAAAATGAAGATGATTCAAGCATTAATTTCATTGTGCTTTTGCTCATTTTGAAGATTTTGACATTTTCACCTGAAGTGTACAATCAGGCTGAAAATGCATTTAAAGCCATAAAAAGTTCATTTTGGCTCTCACACCTTAACTAAATGTTGTAGACTCAAACTTTTTGCTGTCATTAGTGTATTTTAGCAAAATGAAGATGATTCAAGCATTAATTTCATTGTGCTTTTGCTCATTTTGAAGATTTTGACATTTTCACCTGAAGTGTACAATCAGGCTGAAAATGCATTTAAAGCCATAAAAAGTTCATTTTGGCTCTCACACCTTAACTAAATGTTGTAGACTCAAACTTTTTGCTGTCATTAGTGTATTTTAGCAAAATGAAGATGATTCAAGCATTAATTTCATTGTGCTTTTGCTCATTTTGAAGATTTTGACATTTTCACCTGAAGTGTACAATCAGGCTGAAAATGCATTTAAAGCCATAAAAAGTTCAGTTTGGCTCTCACACCTTAACTAAATGTTGTAGACTCAAACTTTTTGCTGTCATTAGTGTATTTTAGCAAAATGAAGATGATTCAAGCATTAATTTCATTGTGCTTTTGCTCATTTTGAAGATTTTGACATTTTCACCTAAAGTGTACAATCAGGCTGAAAATGCATTTAAAGCCATAAAAAGTTCATTTTGGCTCTCACACCTTAACTAAATGTTGTAGACTCAAACTTTTTGCTGTCATTAGTGTATGTTAGCAAAATGAAGATGATTCAAGCATTCATTTCATTGTGCTTTTGCTCATTTTGAAGATTTTGACATTTTCACCTGAAGTGTACAATCGGGCTGAAAATTCATTTAAAGCCATAAAAAGTTCATTTTGGCTCTCACACCTTAACTAAATGTTGTAGACTCAAACTTTTTGCTGTCATTAGTGTATGTTAGCAAAATGAAGATGATTCAAGCATTAATTTCATTGTGCTTTTGCTCATTTTGAAGATTTTGACATTTTCACCTGAAGTGTACAATCAGGCTGAAAATGCATTTAAAGCCATAAAAAGTTCATTTTGGCTCTCACACCTTAACTAAATGTTGTAGACTCAAACTTTTTGCTGTCATTAGTGTATGTTAGCAAAATGAAGATGATTCAAGCATTAATTTCATTGTGCTTTTGCTCATTTTGAAGATTTTGACATTTTCACCTGAAGTGTACAATCGGGCTGAAAATGCATTTAAAGCCATAAAAAGTTCATTTTGGCTCTCACACCTTAACTAAATGTTGTAGACTCAAACTTTTTGCTGTCATTAGTGTATGTTAGCAAAATGAAGATGATTCAAGCATTAATTTCATTGTGCTTTTGCTCATTTTGAAGATTTTGACATTTTCACCTGAAGTGTACAATCGGGCTGAAAATGCATTTAAAGCCATAAAAAGTTCATTTTGGCTCTCACACCTTAACTAAATGTTGTAGACTCAAACTTTTTGCTGTCATTAGTGTATGTTAGCAAAATGAAGATGATTCAAGCATTAATTTCATTGTGCTTTTGCTCATTTTGAAGATTTTGACATTTTCACCTGAAGTGTACAATCAGGCTGAAAATGCATTTAAAGCCATAAAAAGTTCATTTTGGCTCTCACACCTTAACTAAATGTTGTAGACTCAAACTTTTTGCTGTCATTAGTGTATTTTAGCAAAATGAAGATGATTCAAGCATTAATTTTATTGTGCTTTTGCTCATTTTGAAGATTTTGACATTTTCACCTGAAGTGTACAATCGGGCTGAAAATGCATTTAAAGCCATAAAAAGTTCATTTTGGCTCTCACACCTTAACTAAATGTTGTAGACTCAAACTTTTTGCTGTCATTAGTGTATGTTAGCAAAATGAAGATGATTCAAGCATTAATTTCATTGTGCTTTTGCTCATTTTGAAGATTTTGACATTTTCACCTGAAGTGTACAATCAGGCTGAAAATGCATTTAAAGCCATAAAAAGTTCATTTTGGCTCTCACACCTTAACTAAATGTTGTAGACTCAAACTTTTTGCTGTCATTAGTGTATGTTAGCAAAATGAAGATGATTCAAGCATTAATTTTATTGTGCTTTTGCTCATTTTGAAGATTTTGACATTTTCACCTGAAGTGTACAATCGGGCTGAAAATGCATTTAAAGCCATAAAAAGTTCATTTTGGCTCTCACACCTTAACTAAATGTTGTAGACTCAAACTTTTTGCTGTCATTAGTGTATTTTAGCAAAATGAAGATGATTCAAGCATTAATTTCATTGTGCTTTTGCTCATTTTGAAGATTTTGACATTTTCACCTGAAGTGTACAATCAGGCTGAAAATGCATTTAAAGCCATAAAAAGTTCATTTTGGCTCTCACACCTTAACTAAATGTTGTAGACTCAAACTTTTTGCTGTCATTAGTGTATTTTAGCAAAATGAAGATGATTCAAGCATTAATTTCATTGTGCTTTTGCTCATTTTGAAGATTTTGACATTTTCACCTGAAGTGTACAATCAGGCTGAAAATGCATTTAAAGCCATAAAAAGTTCATTTTGGCTCTCACACCTTAACTAAATGTTGTAGACTCAAACTTTTTGCTGTCATTAGTGTATGTTAGCAAAATGAAGATGATTCAAGCATTAATTTCATTGTGCTTTTGCTCATTTTGAAGATTTTGACATTTTCACCTGAAGTGTACAATCAGGCTGAAAATGCATTTAAAGCCATAAAAAGTTCATTTTGGCTCTCACACCTTAACTAAATGTTGTAGACTCAAACTTTTTGCTGTCATTAGTGTACTTTAGCAAAATGAAGATGATTCAAGCATTAATTTCATTGTGCTTTTGCTCATTTTGAAGATTTTGACATTTTCACCTGAAGTGTACAATCGGGCTGAAAATGCATTTAAAGCCATAAAAAGTTCATTTTGGCTCTCACACCTTAACTAAATGTTGTAGACTCAAACTTTTTGCTGTCATTAGTGTATGTTAGCAAAATGAAGATGATTCAAGCATTAATTTCATTGTGCTTTTGCTCATTTTGAAGATTTTGACATTTTCACCTGAAGTGTACAATCAGGCTGAAAATGCATTTAAAGCCATAAAAAGTTCATTTTGGCTCTCACACCTTAACTAAATGTTGTAGACTCAAACTTTTTGCTGTCATTAGTGTATTTTAGCAAAATGAAGATGATTCAAGCATTAATTTCATTGTGCTTTTGCTCATTTTGAAGATTTTGACATTTTCACCTGAAGTGTACAATTAGGGGCTGAAAACGCGTTTAAAGCAATAAAAAGTTCATTTTGGCTCTCACACCTTAACTAAATGTTGTAGACTCAAACTTTTTGCTGTCATTGGTATATTTTAGCAAAATGAAGATGATTCAAGCATTAATTTTATTGTGCTTTTGCAAATTTTGAAGATTTTGACATTTTCACCTGAAGTGTACAATCGGGCTGAAAATGCATTTAAAGCCATAAAAAGTTCATTTTGGCTCTCACACCTTAACTAAATGTTGTAGACTCAAACTTTTTGCTGTCATTAGTGTATTTTAGCAAAATGAAGATGATTCAAGCATTAATTTCATTGTGCTTTTGCTCATTTTGAAGATTTTGACATTTTCACCTGAAGTGTACAATCAGGCTGAAAATGCATTTAAAGCCATAAAAAGTTCATTTTGGCTCTCACACCTTAACTAAATGTTGTAGACTCAAACTTTTTGCTGTCATTAGTGTATTTTAGCAAAATGAAGATGATTCAAGCATTAATTTCATTGTGCTTTTGCTCATTTTGAAGATTTTGACATTTTCACCTGAAGTGTACAATAAGGCTGAAAATGCATTTAAAGCCATAAAAAGTTCATTTTGGCTCTCACACCTTAACTAAATGTTGTAGACTCAAACTTTTTGCTGTCATTAGTGTATGTTAGCAAAATGAAGATGATTCAAGCATTAATTTCATTGTGCTTTTGCTCATTTTGAAGATTTTGACATTTTCACCTGAAGTGTACAATCAGGCTGAAAATGCATTTAAAGCCATAAAAAGTTCATTTTGGCTCTCACACCTTAACTAAATGTTGTAGACTCAAACTTTTTGCTGTCATTAGTGTATGTTAGCAAAATGAAGATGATTCAAGCATTAATTTAATTGTGCTTTTGCTCATTTTGAAGATTTTGACATTTTCACCTGAAGTGTACAATCAGGCTGAAAATGCATTTAAAGCCATAAAAAGTTCATTTTGGCTCTCACACCTTAACTAAATGTTGTAGACTCAAACTTTTTGCTGTCATTAGTGTATGTTAGCAAAATGAAGATGATTCAAGCATTAATTTCATTGTGCTTTTGCTCATTTTGAAGATTTTGACATTTTCACCTGAAGTGTACAATCAGGCTGAAAATGCATTTAAAGCCATAAAAAGTTCATTTTGGCTCTCACACCTTAACTAAATGTTGTAGACTCAAACTTTTTGCTGTCATTAGTGTACTTTAGCAAAATGAAGATGGTTCAAGCATTAATTTCATTGTGCTTTTGCTCATTTTGAAGATTTTGACATTTTCACCTGAAGTGTACAATCGGGCTGAAAATGCATTTAAAGCCATAAAAAGTTCATTTTGGCTCTCACACCTTAACTAAATGTTGTAGACTCAAACTTTTTGCTGTCATTAGTGTATGTTAGCAAAATGAAGATGATTCAAGCATTAATTTCATTGTGCTTTTGCTCATTTTGAAGATTTTGACATTTTCACCTGAAGTGTACAATCAGGCTGAAAATGCATTTAAAGCCATAAAAAGTTCATTTTGGCTCTCACACCTTAACTAAATGTTGTAGACTCAAACTTTTTGCTGTCATTAGTGTATTTTAGCAAAATGAAGATGATTCAAGCATTAATTTCATTGTGCTTTTGCTCATTTTGAAGATTTTGACATTTTCACCTGAAGTGTACAATTAGGGGCTGAAAACGCGTTTCAAGCAATAAAAAGTTCATTTTGGCTCTCACACCTTAACTAAATGTTGTAGACTCAAACTTTTTGCTGTCATTAGTATATTTTAGCAAAATGAAGATGATTCAAGCATTCATTTTATTGTGCTTTTGCTCATTTTGAAGATTTTGACATTTTCACCTGAAGTGTACAATCGGGCTGAAAATGCATTTAAAGCCATAAAAAGTTCATTTTGGCTCTCACACCTTAACTAAATGTTGTAGACTCAAACTTTTTGCTGTCATTAGTGTATGTTAGCAAAATGAAGATGATTCAAGCATTAATTTCATTGTGCTTTTGCTCATTTTGAAGATTTTGACATTTTCACCTGAAGTGTACAATCAGGCTGAAAATGCATTTAAAGCCATAAAAAGTTCATTTTGGCTCTCACACCTTAACTAAATGTTGTAGACTCAAACTTTTTGCTGTCATTAGTGTATGTTAGCAAAATGAAGATGATTCAAGCATTCATTTCATTGTGCTTTTGCTCATTTTGAAGATTTTGACATTTTCACCTGAAGTGTACAATCAGGCTGAAAATGCATTTAAAGCCATAAAAAGTTCATTTTGGCTCTCACACCTTAACTAAATGTTGTAGACTCAAACTTTTTGCTGTCATTAGTGTATGTTAGCAAAATGAAGATGATTCAAGCATTAATTTCATTGTGCTTTTGCTCATTTTGAAGATTTTGACATTTTCACCTGAAGTGTACAATCAGGCTGAAAATGCATTTAAAGCCATAAAAAGTTCATTTTGGCTCTCACACCTTAACTAAATGTTGTAGACTCAAACTTTTTGCTGTCATTAGTGTATTTTAGCAAAATGAAGATGATTCAAGCATTAATTTCATTGTGCTTTTGCTCATTTTGAAGATTTTGAAATTTTCACCTGAAGTGTACAATCGGGCTGAAAATGCATTTAAAGCCATAAAAAGTTCATTTTGGCTCTCACACCTTAACTAAATGTTGTAGACTCAAACTTTTTGCTGTCATTAGTGTATGTTAGCAAAATGAAGAAGATTCAAGCATTAATTTCATTGTGCTTTTGCTCATTTTGAAGATTTTGACATTTTCACCTGAAGTGTACAATCGGGCTGAAAATGCATTTAAAGCAATAAAAAGTTCATTTTGGCTCTCACACCTTAACTAAATGTTGTAGATTCAAACTTTTTGCTGTCATTAGTGTATTTTAGCAAAATGAAGATGATTCAAGCATTAATTTCATTGTGCTTTTGCTCATTTTGAAGATTTTGACATTTTCACCTGAAGTGTACAATTAGGGGCTGAAAACGCGTTTAAAGCAATAAAAAGTTCATTTTGGCTCTCACACCTTAACTAAATGTTGTAGACTCAAACTTTTTGCTGTCATTAGTATATTTTAGGAAAATGAAGATGATTCAAGCATTAATTTTATTGTGCTTTTGCTCATTTTGAAGATTTTGACATTTTCACCTGAAGTGTACAATCGGGCTGAAAATGCATTTAAAGCCATAAAAAGTTCATTTTGGCTCTCACACCTTAACTAAATGTTGTAGACTCAAACTTTTTGCTGTCATTAGTGTATTTTAGCAAAATGAAGATGATTCAAGCATTAATTTCATTGTGCTTTTGCTCATTTTGAAGATTTTGACATTTTCACCTGAAGTGTACAATCAGGCTGAAAATGCATTTAAAGCCATAAAAAGTTCATTTTGGCTCTCACACCTTAACTAAATGTTGTAGACTCAAACTTTTTGCTGTCATTAGTGTATTTTAGCAAAATGAAGATGATTCAAGCATTAATTTCATTGTGCTTTTGCTCATTTTGAAGATTTTGACATTTTCACCTGAAGTGTACAATCAGGCTGAAAATGCATTTAAAGCCATAAAAAGTTCATTTTGGCTCTCACACCTTAACTAAATGTTGTAGACTCAAACTTTTTGCTGTCATTAGTGTATGTTAGCAAAATGAAGATGATTCAAGCATTCATTTCATTGTGCTTTTGCTCATTTTGAAGATTTTGACATTTTCACCTGAAGTGTACAATCAGGCTGAAAATGCATTTAAAGCCATAAAAAGTTCATTTTGGCTCTCACACCTTAACTAAATGTTGTAGACTCAAACTTTTTGCTGTCATTAGTGTATGTTAGCAAAATGAAGATGATTCAAGCATTAATTTCATTGTGCTTTTGCTCATTTTGAAGATTTTGACATTTTCACCTGAAGTGTACAATCAGGCTGAAAATGCATTTAAAGCCATAAAAAGTTCATTTTGGCTCTCACACCTTAACTAAATGTTGTAGACTCAAACTTTTTGCTGTCATTAGTGTATTTTAGCAAAATGAAGATGATTCAAGCATTAATTTCATTGTGCTTTTGCTCATTTTGAAGATTTTGACATTTTCACCTGAAGTGTACAATCGGGCTGAAAATGCATTTAAAGCAATAAAAAGTTCATTTTGGCTCTCACACCTTAACTAAATGTTGTAGATTCAAACTTTTTGCTGTCATTAGTGTATTTTAGCAAAATGAAGATGATTCAAGCATTAATTTCATTGTGCTTTTGCTCATTTTGAAGATTTTGACATTTTCACCTGAAGTGTACAATCAGGCTGAAAATGCATTTAAAGCCATAAAAAGTTCATTTTGGCTCTCACACCTTAACTAAATGTTGTAGACTCAAACTTTTTGCTGTCATTAGTGTATGTTAGCAAAATGAAGATGATTCAAGCATTCATTTCATTGTGCTTTTGCTCATTTTGAAGATTTTGACATTTTCACCTGAAGTGTACAATCAGGCTGAAAATGCATTTAAAGCCATAAAAAGTTCATTTTGGCTCTCACACCTTAACTAAATGTTGTAGACTCAAACTTTTTGCTGTCATTAGTGTATGTTAGCAAAATGAAGATGATTCAAGCATTAATTTCATTGTGCTTTTGCTCATTTTGAAGATTTTGACATTTTCACCTGAAGTGTACAATCAGGCTGAAAATGCATTTAAAGCCATAAAAAGTTCATTTTGGCTCTCACACCTTAACTAAATGTTGTAGACTCAAACTTTTTGCTGTCATTAGTGTATTTTAGCAAAATGAAGATGATTCAAGCATTAATTTCATTGTGCTTTTGCTCATTTTGAAGATTTTGACATTTTCACCTGAAGTGTACAATCGGGCTGAAAATGCATTTAAAGCAATAAAAAGTTCATTTTGGCTCTCACACCTTAACTAAATGTTGTAGATTCAAACTTTTTGCTGTCATTAGTGTATTTTAGCAAAATGAAGATGATTCAAGCATTAATTTCATTGTGCTTTTGCTCATTTTGAAGATTTTGACATTTTCACCTGAAGTGTACAATTAGGGGCTGAAAACGCGTTTAAAGCAATAAAAAGTTCATTTTGGCTCTCACACCTTAACTAAATGTTGTAGATTCAAACTTTTTGCTGTCATTAGTGTATTTTAGCAAAATGAAGATGATTCAAGCATTAATTTCATTGTGCTTTTGCTCATTTTGAAGATTTTGACATTTTCACCTGAATTGTACAATTAGGGGCTGAAAACGCGTTTAAAGCAATAAAAAGTTCATTTTGGCTCTCACACCTTAACTAAATGTTGTAGACTCAAACTTTTTGCTGTCATTAGTGTATGTTAGCAAAATGAAGATGATTCAAGCATTAATTTCATTGTGCTTTTGCTCATTTTGAAGATTTTGACATTTTCACCTGAAGTGTACAATCAGGCTGAAAATGCATTTAAAGCCATAAAAAGTTCATTTTGGCTCTCACACCTTAACTAAATGTTGTAGACTCAAACTTTTTGCTGTCATTAGTGTATGTTAGCAAAATGAAGATGATTCAAGCATTCATTTCATTGTGCTTTTGCTCATTTTGAAGATTTTGACATTTTCACCTGAAGTGTACAATCAGGCTGAAAATGCATTTAAAGCCATAAAAAGTTCATTTTGGCTCTCACACCTTAACTAAATGTTGTAGACTCAAACTTTTTGCTGTCATTAGTGTATGTTAGCAAAATGAAGATGATTCAAGCATTAATTTCATTGTGCTTTTGCTCATTTTGAAGATTTTGACATTTTCACCTGAAGTGTACAATCAGGCTGAAAATGCATTTAAAGCCATAAAAAGTTCATTTTGGCTCTCACACCTTAACTAAATGTTGTAGACTCAAACTTTTTGCTGTCATTAGTGTATTTTAGCAAAATGAAGATGATTCAAGCATTAATTTCATTGTGCTTTTGCTCATTTTGAAGATTTTGACATTTTCACCTGAAGTGTACAATCGGGCTGAAAATGCATTTAAAGCCATAAAAAGTTCATTTTGGCTCTCACACCTTAACTAAATGTTGTAGACTCAAACTTTTTGCTGTCATTAGTGTATGTTAGCAAAATGAAGATGATTCAAGCATTAATTTCATTGTGCTTTTGCTCATTTTGAAGATTTTGACATTTTCACCTGAAGTGTACAATCGGGCTGAAAATGCATTTAAAGCAATAAAAATTTCATTTTGGCTCTCACACCTTAACTAAATGTTGTAGATTCAAACTTTTTGCTGTCATTAGTGTATTTTAGCAAAATGAAGATGATTCAAGCATTAATTTCATTGTGCTTTTGCTCATTTTGAAGATTTTGACATTTTCACCTGAAGTGTACAATTAGGGGCTGAAAACGCGTTTAAAGCAATAAAAAGTTCATTTTGGCTCTCACACCTTAACTAAATGTTGTAGACTCAAACTTTTTGCTGTCATTAGTATATTTTAGGAAAATGAAGATGATTCAAGCATTAATTTTATTGTGCTTTTGCTCATTTTGAAGATTTTGACATTTTCACCTGAAGTGTACAATCGGGCTGAAAATGCATTTAAAGCCATAAAAAGTTCATTTTGGCTCTCACACCTTAACTAAATGTTGTAGACTCAAACTTTTTGCTGTCATTAGTGTATGTTAGCAAAATGAAGATGATTCAAGCATTAATTTCATTGTGCTTTTGCTCATTTTGAAGATTTTGACATTTTCACCTGAAGTGTACAATCAGGCTGAAAATGCATTTAAAGCCATAAAAAGTTCATTTTGGCTCTCACACCTTAACTAAATGTTGTAGACTCAAACTTTTTGCTGTCATTAGTGTATTTTAGCAAAATGAAGATGATTCAAGCATTAATTTCATTGTGCTTTTGCTCATTTTGAAGATTTTGACATTTTCACCTGAAGTGTACAATTAGGGGCTGAAAACGCGTTTAAAGCAATAAAAAGTTCATTTTGGCTCTCACACCTTAACTAAATGTTGTAGACTCAAACTTTTTGCTGTCATTAGTATATTTTAGCAAAATGAAGATGATTCAAGCATTAATTTTATTGTGCTTTTGCTCATTTTGAAGATTTTGACATTTTCACCTGAAGTGTACAATCGGGCTGAAAATGCATTTAAAGCCATAAAAAGTTCATTTTGGCTCTCACACCTTAACTAAA
Source organism: Leptonotus elevatus (assembly GCF_054856555.1). NCBI lineage: Eukaryota > Metazoa > Chordata > Actinopteri > Syngnathiformes > Syngnathidae > Leptonotus > Leptonotus elevatus. Next base: position 78,066 of record NW_028233729.1, read on the forward strand.
TGTTGTAGACTCAAACTTTTTGCTGTCATTAGTGTATGTTAGCAAAATGAAGATGATTCAAGCATTAATTTCATTGTGCTTTTGCTCATTTTGAAGATTTTGACATTTTCACCTGAAGTGTACAATCAGGCTGAAAATGCATTCAAAGCCATAAAAAGTTCATTTTGGCTCTCACACCTTAACTAAATGTTGTAGACTCAAACTTTTTGCTGTCATTAGTGTATGTTAGCAAAATGAAGATGATTCAAGCATTAATTTCATTGTGCTTTTGCTCATTTTGAAGATTTTGACATTTTCACCTGAAGTGTACAATCAGGCTGAAAATGCATTTAAAGCCATAAAAAGTTCATTTTGGCTCTCACACCTTAACTAAATGTTGTAGACTCAAACTTTTTGCTGTCATTAGTGTAATTTAGCAAAATGAAGATGATTCAAGCATTAATTTCATTGTGCTTTTGCTCATTTTGAAGATTTTGACATTTTCACCTGAAGTGTACAATTAGGGGCTGAAAACGCGTTTAAAGCCATAAAAAGTTCATTTTGGCTCTCACACCTTAACTAAATGTTGTAGACTCAAACTTTTTGCTGTCATTAGTGTATTTTAGCAAAATGAAGATGATTCAAGCATTAATTTCATTGTGCTTTTGCTCATTTTGAAGATTTTGACATTTTCACCTGAAGTGTACAATCAGGCTGAAAATGCATTTAAAGCCATAAAAAGTTCATTTTGGCTCTCACACCTTAACTAAATGTTGTAGACTCAAACTTTTTGCTGTCATTAGTGTATTTTAGCAAAATGAAGATGATTCAAGCATTAATTTCATTGTGCTTTTGCTCATTTTGAAGATTTTGACATTTTCACCTGAAGTGTACAATAAGGCTGAAAATGCATTTAAAGCCATAAAAAGTTCATTTTGGCTCTCACACCTTAACTAAATGTTGTAGACTCAAACTTTTTGCTGTCATTAGTGTATTTTAGCAAAATGAAGATGATTCAAGCATTAATTTCATTGTGCTTTTGCTCATTTTGAAGATTTTGACATTTTCACCTGAAGTGTACAATCAGGCTGAAAATGCATTTAAAGCCATAAAAAGTTCATTTTGGCTCTCACACCTTAACTAAATGTTGTAGACTCAAACTTTTTGCTGTCATTAGTATATTTTAGCAAAATGAAGATGATTCAAGCATTAATTTTATTGTGCTTTTTCTCATTTTGAAGATTTTGACATTTTCACCTGAAGTGTACAATCGGGCTGAAAATGCATTTAAAGCCATAAAAAGTTCATTTTGGCTCTCACACCTTAACTAAATGTTGTAGACTCAAACTTTTTGCTGTCATTAGTGTATTTTAGCAAAATGAAGATGATTCAAGCATTAATTTCATTGTGCTTTTGCTCATTTTGAAGATTTTGACATTTTCACCTGAAGTGTACAATCAGGCTGAAAATGCATTTAAAGCCATAAAAAGTTCATTTTGGCTCTCACACCTTAACTAAATGTTGTAGACTCAAACTTTTTGCTGTCATTAGTGTATTTTAGCAAAATGAAGATGATTCAAGCATTAATTTCATTGTGCTTTTGCTCATTTTGAAGATTTTGACATTTTCACCTGAAGTGTACAATAAGGCTGAAAATGCATTTAAAGCCATAAAAAGTTCATTTTGGCTCTCACACCTTAACTAAATGTTGTAGACTCAAACTTTTTGCTGTCATTAGTGTATGTTAGCAAAATGAAGATGATTCAAGCATTAATTTCATTGTGCTTTTGCTCATTTTGAAGATTTTGACATTTTCACCTGAAGTGTACAATTAGGGGCTGAAAACGCGTTTAAAGCAATAAAAAGTTCATTTTGGCTCTCACACCTTAACTAAATGTTGTAGACTCAAACTTTTTGCTGTCATTGGTATATTTTAGCAAAATGAAGATGATTCAAGCATTAATTTCATTGTGCTTTTGCTCATTTTGAAGATTTTGACATTTTCACCTGAAGTGTACAATCGGGCTGAAAATGCATTTAAAGCCATAAAAAGTTCATTTTGGCTCTCACACCTTAACTAAATGTTGTAGACTCAAACTTTTTGCTGTCATTAGTGTATTTTAGCAAAATGAAGATGATTCAAGCATTAATTTCATTGTGCTTTTGCTCATTTTGAAGATTTTGACATTTTCACCTGAAGTGTACAATCAGGCTGAAAATGCATTTAAAGCCATAAAAAGTTCATTTTGGCTCTCACACCTTAACTAAATGTTGTAGACTCAAACTTTTTGCTGTCATTAGTGTATTTTAGCAAAATGAAGATGATTCAAGCATTAATTTCATTGTGCTTTTGCTCATTTTGAAGATTTTGACATTTTCACCTGAAGTGTACAATCAGGCTGAAAATGCATTTAAAGCCATAAAAAGTTCATTTTGGCTCTCACACCTTAACTAAATGTTGTAGACTCAAACTTTTTGCTGTCATTAGTGTATTTTAGCAAAATGAAGATGATTCAAGCATTAATTTCATTGTGCTTTTGCTCATTTTGAAGATTTTGACATTTTCACCTGAAGTGTACAATAAGGCTGAAAATGCATTTAAAGCCATAAAAAGTTCATTTTGGCTCTCACATCTTAACTAAATGTTGTAGACTCAAACTTTTTGCTGTCATTAGTGTATGTTAGCAAAATGAAGATGATTCAAGCATTAATTTCATTGTGCTTTTGCTCATTTTGAAGATTTTGACATTTTCACCTGAAGTGTACAATTAGGGGCTGAAAACGCGTTTAAAGCAATAAAAAGTTCATTTTGGCTCTCACACCTTAACTAAATGTTGTAGACTCAAACTTTTTGCTGTCATTAGTGTATTTTAGCAAAATGAAGATGATTCAAGCATTAATTTTATTGTGCTTTTGCTCATTTTGAAGATTTTGACATTTTCACCTGAAGTGTACAATCGGGCTGAAAATGCATTTAAAGCCATAAAAAGTTCCTTTTGGCTCTCACACCTTAACTAAATGTTGTAGACTCAAACTTTTTGCTGTCATTAGTGTATTTTAGCAAAATGAAGATGATTCAAGCATTAATTTCATTGTGCTTTTGCTCATTTTGAAGATTTTGACATTTTCACCTGAAGTGTACAATCAGGCTGAAAATGCATTTAAAGCCATAAAAAGTTCATTTTGGCTCTCACACCTTAACTAAATGTTGTAGACTCAAACTTTTTGCTGTCATTAGTGTATTTTAGCAAAATGAAGATGATTCAAGCATTAATTTCATTGTGCTTTTGCTCATTTTGAAGATTTTGACATTTTCACCTGAAGTGTACAATAAGGCTGAAAATGCATTTAAAGCCATAAAAAGTTCATTTTGGCTCTCACACCTTAACTAAATGTTGTAGACTCAAACTTTTTGCTGTCATTAGTGTATGTTAGCAAAATGAAGATGATTCAAGCATTAATTTCATTGTGCTTTTGCTCATTTTGAAGATTTTGACATTTTCACCTGAAGTGTACAATCAGGCTGAAAATGCATTTAAAGCCATAAAAAGTTCAGTTTGGCTCTCACACCTTAACTAAATGTTGTAGACTCAAACTTTTTGCTGTCATTAGTGTATTTTAGCAAAATGAAGATGATTCAAGCATTAATTTCATTGTGCTTTTGCTCATTTTGAAGATTTTGACATTTTCACCTAAAGTGTACAATCAGGCTGAAAATGCATTTAAAGCCATAAAAAGTTCATTTTGGCTCTCACACCTTAACTAAATGTTGTAGACTCAAACTTTTTGCTGTCATTAGTGTATGTTAGCAAAATGAAGATGATTCAAGCATTCATTTCATTGTGCTTTTGCTCATTTTGAAGATTTTGACATTTTCACCTGAAGTGTACAATCGGGCTGAAAATGCATTTAAAGCCATAAAAAGTTCATTTTGGCTCTCACACCTTAACTAAATGTTGTAGACTCAAACTTTTTGCTGTCATTAGTGTATGTTAGCAAAATGAAGATGATTCAAGCATTAATTTCATTGTGCTTTTGCTCATTTTGAAGATTTTGACATTTTCACCTGAAGTGTACAATCAGGCTGAAAATGCATTTAAAGCCATAAAAAGTTCATTTTGGCTCTCACACCTTAACTAAATGTTGTAGACTCAAACTTTTTGCTGTCATTAGTGTATTTTAGCAAAATGAAGATGATTCAAGCATTAATTTCATTGTGCTTTTGCTCATTTTGAAGATTTTGACATTTTCACCTGAAGTGTACAATCAGGCTGAAAATGCATTTAAAGCCATAAAAAGTTCATTTTGGCTCTCACACCTTAACTAAATGTTGTAGACTCAAACTTTTTGCTGTCATTAGTGTATTTTAGCAAAATGAAGATGATTCAAGCATTAATTTCATTGTGCTTTTGCTCATTTTGAAGATTTTGACATTTTCACCTGAAGTGTACAATAAGGCTGAAAATGCATTTAAAGCCATAAAAAGTTCATTTTGGCTCTCACATCTTAACTAAATGTTGTAGACTCAAACTTTTTGCTGTCATTAGTGTATGTTAGCAAAATGAAGATGATTCAAGCATTAATTTCATTGTGCTTTTGCTCATTTTGAAGATTTTGACATTTTCACCTGAAGTGTACAATTAGGGGCTGAAAACGCGTTTAAAGCAATAAAAAGTTCATTTTGGCTCTCACACCTTAACTAAATGTTGTAGACTCAAACTTTTTGCTGTCATTGGTATATTTTAGCAAAATGAAGATGATTCAAGCATTAATTTTATTGTGCTTTTGCTCATTTTGAAGATTTTGACATTTTCACCTGAAGTATCGGTAAGTAATCGGGCTGAAAATGCATTTAAAGCCATAAAAAGTTCATTTTGGCTCTCACACCTTAACTAAATGTTGTAGACTCAAACTTTTTGCTGTCATTAGTGTATTTTAGCAAAATGAAGATGATTCAAGCATTAATTTCATTGTGCTTTTGCTCATTTTGAAGATTTTGACATTTTCACCTGAAGTGTACAATCAGGCTGAAAATGCATTTAAAGCCATAAAAAGTTCATTTTGGCTCTCACACCTTAACTAAATGTTGTAGACTCAAACTTTTTGCTGTCATTAGTGTATTTTAGCAAAATGAAGATGATTCAAGCATTAATTTCATTGTGCTTTTGCTCATTTTGAAGATTTTGACATTTTCACCTGAAGTGTACAATCAGGCTGAAAATGCATTTAAAGCCATAAAAAGTTCAGTTTGGCTCTCACACCTTAACTAAATGTTGTAGACTCAAACTTTTTGCTGTCATTAGTGTATTTTAGCAAAATGAAGATGATTCAAGCATTAATTTCATTGTGCTTTTGCTCATTTTGAAGATTTTGACATTTTCACCTAAAGTGTACAATCAGGCTGAAAATGCATTTAAAGCCATAAAAAGTTAATTTTGGCTCTCACACCTTAACTAAATGTTGTAGACTCAAACTTTTTGCTGTCATTAGTGTATGTTAGCAAAATGAAGATGATTCAAGCATTCATTTCATTGTGCTTTTGCTCATTTTGAAGATTTTGACATTTTCACCTGAAGTGTACAATCGGGCTGAAAATGCATTTAAAGCCATAAAAAGTTCATTTTGGCTCTCACACCTTAACTAAATGTTGTAGACTCAAACTTTTTGCTGTCATTAGTGTATGTTAGCAAAATGAAGATGATTCAAGCATTAATTTCATTGTGCTTTTGCTCATTTTGAAGATTTTGACATTTTCACCTGAAGTGTACAATCAGGCTGAAAATGCATTTAAAGCCATAAAAAGTTCATTTTGGCTCTCACACCTTAACTAAATGTTGTAGACTCAAACTTTTTGCTGTCATTAGTGTATTTTAGCAAAATGAAGATGATTCAAGCATTAATTTTATTGTGCTTTTGCTCATTTTGAAGATTTTGACATTTTCACCTGAAGTGTACAATCGGGCTGAAAATGCATTTAAAGCCATAAAAAGTTCATTAAGGCTCTCACACCTTAACTAAATGTTGTAGACTCAAACTTTTTGCTGTCATTAGTGTATTTTAGCAAAATGAAGATGATTCAAGCATTAATTTCATTGTGCTTTTGCTCATTTTGAAGATTTTGACATTTTCACCTGAAGTGTACAATCAGGCTGAAAATGCATTTAAAGCCATAAAAAGTTCATTTTGGCTCTCACACCTTAACTAAATGTTGTAGACTCAAACTTTTTGCTGTCATTAGTGTATTTTAGCAAAATGAAGATGATTCAAGCATTAATTTCATTGTGCTTTTGCTCATTTTGAAGATTTTGACATTTTCACCTGAAGTGTACAATCGGGCTGAAAATGCATTTAAAGCCATAAAAAGTTCATTTTGGCTCTCACACCTTAACTAAATGTTGTAGACTCAAACTTTTTGCTGTCATTAGTGTATGTTAGCAAAATGAAGATGATTCAAGCATTAATTTCATTGTGCTTTTGCTCATTTTGAAGATTTTGACATTTTCACCTGAAGTGTACAATCAGGCTGAAAATGCATTTAAAGCCATAAAAAGTTCATTTTGGCTCTCACACCTTAACTAAATGTTGTAGACTCAAACTTTTTGCTGTCATTAGTGTATGTTAGCAAAATGAAGATGATTCAAGCATTAATTTCATTGTGCTTTTGCTCATTTTGAAGATTTTGACATTTTCACCTGAAGTGTACAATTAGGGGCTGAAAACGCGTTTAAAGCAATAAAAAGTTCATTTTGGCTCTCACACCTTAACTAAATGTTGTAGACTCAAACTTTTTGCTGTCATTAGTGTATTTTAGCAAAATGAAGATGATTCAAGCATTAATTTCATTGTGCTTTTGCTCATTTTGAAGATTTTGACATTTTCACCTGAAGTGTACAATCAGGCTGAAAATGCATTTAAAGCCATAAAAAGTTCATTTTGGCTCTCACACCTTAACTAAATGTTGTAGACTCAAACTTTTTGCTGTCATTAGTGTATTTTAGCAAAATGAAGATGATTCAAGCATTAATTTCATTGTGCTTTTGCTCATTTTGAAGATTTTGACATTTTCACCTGAAGTGTACAATCAGGCTGAAAATGCATTTAAAGCCATAAAAAGTTCATTTTGGCTCTCACACCTTAACTAAATGTTGTAGACTCAAACTTTTTGCTGTCATTAGTGTATTTTAGCAAAATGAAGATGATTCAAGCATTAATTTCATTGTGCTTTTGCTCATTTTGAAGATTTTGACATTTTCACCTGAAGTGTACAATCAGGCTGAAAATGCATTTAAAGCCATAAAAAGTTCAGTTTGGCTCTCACACCTTAACTAAATGTTGTAGACTCAAACTTTTTGCTGTCATTAGTGTATTTTAGCAAAATGAAGATGATTCAAGCATTAATTTCATTGTGCTTTTGCTCATTTTGAAGATTTTGACATTTTCACCTAAAGTGTACAATCAGGCTGAAAATGCATTTAAAGCCATAAAAAGTTCATTTTGGCTCTCACACCTTAACTAAATGTTGTAGACTCAAACTTTTTGCTGTCATTAGTGTATGTTAGCAAAATGAAGATGATTCAAGCATTCATTTCATTGTGCTTTTGCTCATTTTGAAGATTTTGACATTTTCACCTGAAGTGTACAATCGGGCTGAAAATTCATTTAAAGCCATAAAAAGTTCATTTTGGCTCTCACACCTTAACTAAATGTTGTAGACTCAAACTTTTTGCTGTCATTAGTGTATGTTAGCAAAATGAAGATGATTCAAGCATTAATTTCATTGTGCTTTTGCTCATTTTGAAGATTTTGACATTTTCACCTGAAGTGTACAATCAGGCTGAAAATGCATTTAAAGCCATAAAAAGTTCATTTTGGCTCTCACACCTTAACTAAATGTTGTAGACTCAAACTTTTTGCTGTCATTAGTGTATGTTAGCAAAATGAAGATGATTCAAGCATTAATTTCATTGTGCTTTTGCTCATTTTGAAGATTTTGACATTTTCACCTGAAGTGTACAATCGGGCTGAAAATGCATTTAAAGCCATAAAAAGTTCATTTTGGCTCTCACACCTTAACTAAATGTTGTAGACTCAAACTTTTTGCTGTCATTAGTGTATGTTAGCAAAATGAAGATGATTCAAGCATTAATTTCATTGTGCTTTTGCTCATTTTGAAGATTTTGACATTTTCACCTGAAGTGTACAATCGGGCTGAAAATGCATTTAAAGCCATAAAAAGTTCATTTTGGCTCTCACACCTTAACTAAATGTTGTAGACTCAAACTTTTTGCTGTCATTAGTGTATGTTAGCAAAATGAAGATGATTCAAGCATTAATTTCATTGTGCTTTTGCTCATTTTGAAGATTTTGACATTTTCACCTGAAGTGTACAATCAGGCTGAAAATGCATTTAAAGCCATAAAAAGTTCATTTTGGCTCTCACACCTTAACTAAATGTTGTAGACTCAAACTTTTTGCTGTCATTAGTGTATTTTAGCAAAATGAAGATGATTCAAGCATTAATTTTATTGTGCTTTTGCTCATTTTGAAGATTTTGACATTTTCACCTGAAGTGTACAATCGGGCTGAAAATGCATTTAAAGCCATAAAAAGTTCATTTTGGCTCTCACACCTTAACTAAATGTTGTAGACTCAAACTTTTTGCTGTCATTAGTGTATTTTAGCAAAATGAAGATGATTCAAGCATTAATTTCATTGTGCTTTTGCTCATTTTGAAGATTTTGACATTTTCACCTGAAGTGTACAATCAGGCTGAAAATGCATTTAAAGCCATAAAAAGTTCATTTTGGCTCTCACACCTTAACTAAATGTTGTAGACTCAAACTTTTTGCTGTCATTAGTGTATGTTAGCAAAATGAAGATGATTCAAGCATTAATTTTATTGTGCTTTTGCTCATTTTGAAGATTTTGACATTTTCACCTGAAGTGTACAATCGGGCTGAAAATGCATTTAAAGCCATAAAAAGTTCATTTTGGCTCTCACACCTTAACTAAATGTTGTAGACTCAAACTTTTTGCTGTCATTAGTGTATTTTAGCAAAATGAAGATGATTCAAGCATTAATTTCATTGTGCTTTTGCTCATTTTGAAGATTTTGACATTTTCACCTGAAGTGTACAATCAGGCTGAAAATGCATTTAAAGCCATAAAAAGTTCATTTTGGCTCTCACACCTTAACTAAATGTTGTAGACTCAAACTTTTTGCTGTCATTAGTGTATTTTAGCAAAATGAAGATGATTCAAGCATTAATTTCATTGTGCTTTTGCTCATTTTGAAGATTTTGACATTTTCACCTGAAGTGTACAATCAGGCTGAAAATGCATTTAAAGCCATAAAAAGTTCATTTTGGCTCTCACACCTTAACTAAATGTTGTAGACTCAAACTTTTTGCTGTCATTAGTGTATGTTAGCAAAATGAAGATGATTCAAGCATTAATTTCATTGTGCTTTTGCTCATTTTGAAGATTTTGACATTTTCACCTGAAGTGTACAATCAGGCTGAAAATGCATTTAAAGCCATAAAAAGTTCATTTTGGCTCTCACACCTTAACTAAATGTTGTAGACTCAAACTTTTTGCTGTCATTAGTGTACTTTAGCAAAATGAAGATGATTCAAGCATTAATTTCATTGTGCTTTTGCTCATTTTGAAGATTTTGACATTTTCACCTGAAGTGTACAATCGGGCTGAAAATGCATTTAAAGCCATAAAAAGTTCATTTTGGCTCTCACACCTTAACTAAATGTTGTAGACTCAAACTTTTTGCTGTCATTAGTGTATGTTAGCAAAATGAAGATGATTCAAGCATTAATTTCATTGTGCTTTTGCTCATTTTGAAGATTTTGACATTTTCACCTGAAGTGTACAATCAGGCTGAAAATGCATTTAAAGCCATAAAAAGTTCATTTTGGCTCTCACACCTTAACTAAATGTTGTAGACTCAAACTTTTTGCTGTCATTAGTGTATTTTAGCAAAATGAAGATGATTCAAGCATTAATTTCATTGTGCTTTTGCTCATTTTGAAGATTTTGACATTTTCACCTGAAGTGTACAATTAGGGGCTGAAAACGCGTTTAAAGCAATAAAAAGTTCATTTTGGCTCTCACACCTTAACTAAATGTTGTAGACTCAAACTTTTTGCTGTCATTGGTATATTTTAGCAAAATGAAGATGATTCAAGCATTAATTTTATTGTGCTTTTGCAAATTTTGAAGATTTTGACATTTTCACCTGAAGTGTACAATCGGGCTGAAAATGCATTTAAAGCCATAAAAAGTTCATTTTGGCTCTCACACCTTAACTAAATGTTGTAGACTCAAACTTTTTGCTGTCATTAGTGTATTTTAGCAAAATGAAGATGATTCAAGCATTAATTTCATTGTGCTTTTGCTCATTTTGAAGATTTTGACATTTTCACCTGAAGTGTACAATCAGGCTGAAAATGCATTTAAAGCCATAAAAAGTTCATTTTGGCTCTCACACCTTAACTAAATGTTGTAGACTCAAACTTTTTGCTGTCATTAGTGTATTTTAGCAAAATGAAGATGATTCAAGCATTAATTTCATTGTGCTTTTGCTCATTTTGAAGATTTTGACATTTTCACCTGAAGTGTACAATAAGGCTGAAAATGCATTTAAAGCCATAAAAAGTTCATTTTGGCTCTCACACCTTAACTAAATGTTGTAGACTCAAACTTTTTGCTGTCATTAGTGTATGTTAGCAAAATGAAGATGATTCAAGCATTAATTTCATTGTGCTTTTGCTCATTTTGAAGATTTTGACATTTTCACCTGAAGTGTACAATCAGGCTGAAAATGCATTTAAAGCCATAAAAAGTTCATTTTGGCTCTCACACCTTAACTAAATGTTGTAGACTCAAACTTTTTGCTGTCATTAGTGTATGTTAGCAAAATGAAGATGATTCAAGCATTAATTTAATTGTGCTTTTGCTCATTTTGAAGATTTTGACATTTTCACCTGAAGTGTACAATCAGGCTGAAAATGCATTTAAAGCCATAAAAAGTTCATTTTGGCTCTCACACCTTAACTAAATGTTGTAGACTCAAACTTTTTGCTGTCATTAGTGTATGTTAGCAAAATGAAGATGATTCAAGCATTAATTTCATTGTGCTTTTGCTCATTTTGAAGATTTTGACATTTTCACCTGAAGTGTACAATCAGGCTGAAAATGCATTTAAAGCCATAAAAAGTTCATTTTGGCTCTCACACCTTAACTAAATGTTGTAGACTCAAACTTTTTGCTGTCATTAGTGTACTTTAGCAAAATGAAGATGGTTCAAGCATTAATTTCATTGTGCTTTTGCTCATTTTGAAGATTTTGACATTTTCACCTGAAGTGTACAATCGGGCTGAAAATGCATTTAAAGCCATAAAAAGTTCATTTTGGCTCTCACACCTTAACTAAATGTTGTAGACTCAAACTTTTTGCTGTCATTAGTGTATGTTAGCAAAATGAAGATGATTCAAGCATTAATTTCATTGTGCTTTTGCTCATTTTGAAGATTTTGACATTTTCACCTGAAGTGTACAATCAGGCTGAAAATGCATTTAAAGCCATAAAAAGTTCATTTTGGCTCTCACACCTTAACTAAATGTTGTAGACTCAAACTTTTTGCTGTCATTAGTGTATTTTAGCAAAATGAAGATGATTCAAGCATTAATTTCATTGTGCTTTTGCTCATTTTGAAGATTTTGACATTTTCACCTGAAGTGTACAATTAGGGGCTGAAAACGCGTTTCAAGCAATAAAAAGTTCATTTTGGCTCTCACACCTTAACTAAATGTTGTAGACTCAAACTTTTTGCTGTCATTAGTATATTTTAGCAAAATGAAGATGATTCAAGCATTCATTTTATTGTGCTTTTGCTCATTTTGAAGATTTTGACATTTTCACCTGAAGTGTACAATCGGGCTGAAAATGCATTTAAAGCCATAAAAAGTTCATTTTGGCTCTCACACCTTAACTAAATGTTGTAGACTCAAACTTTTTGCTGTCATTAGTGTATGTTAGCAAAATGAAGATGATTCAAGCATTAATTTCATTGTGCTTTTGCTCATTTTGAAGATTTTGACATTTTCACCTGAAGTGTACAATCAGGCTGAAAATGCATTTAAAGCCATAAAAAGTTCATTTTGGCTCTCACACCTTAACTAAATGTTGTAGACTCAAACTTTTTGCTGTCATTAGTGTATGTTAGCAAAATGAAGATGATTCAAGCATTCATTTCATTGTGCTTTTGCTCATTTTGAAGATTTTGACATTTTCACCTGAAGTGTACAATCAGGCTGAAAATGCATTTAAAGCCATAAAAAGTTCATTTTGGCTCTCACACCTTAACTAAATGTTGTAGACTCAAACTTTTTGCTGTCATTAGTGTATGTTAGCAAAATGAAGATGATTCAAGCATTAATTTCATTGTGCTTTTGCTCATTTTGAAGATTTTGACATTTTCACCTGAAGTGTACAATCAGGCTGAAAATGCATTTAAAGCCATAAAAAGTTCATTTTGGCTCTCACACCTTAACTAAATGTTGTAGACTCAAACTTTTTGCTGTCATTAGTGTATTTTAGCAAAATGAAGATGATTCAAGCATTAATTTCATTGTGCTTTTGCTCATTTTGAAGATTTTGAAATTTTCACCTGAAGTGTACAATCGGGCTGAAAATGCATTTAAAGCCATAAAAAGTTCATTTTGGCTCTCACACCTTAACTAAATGTTGTAGACTCAAACTTTTTGCTGTCATTAGTGTATGTTAGCAAAATGAAGAAGATTCAAGCATTAATTTCATTGTGCTTTTGCTCATTTTGAAGATTTTGACATTTTCACCTGAAGTGTACAATCGGGCTGAAAATGCATTTAAAGCAATAAAAAGTTCATTTTGGCTCTCACACCTTAACTAAATGTTGTAGATTCAAACTTTTTGCTGTCATTAGTGTATTTTAGCAAAATGAAGATGATTCAAGCATTAATTTCATTGTGCTTTTGCTCATTTTGAAGATTTTGACATTTTCACCTGAAGTGTACAATTAGGGGCTGAAAACGCGTTTAAAGCAATAAAAAGTTCATTTTGGCTCTCACACCTTAACTAAATGTTGTAGACTCAAACTTTTTGCTGTCATTAGTATATTTTAGGAAAATGAAGATGATTCAAGCATTAATTTTATTGTGCTTTTGCTCATTTTGAAGATTTTGACATTTTCACCTGAAGTGTACAATCGGGCTGAAAATGCATTTAAAGCCATAAAAAGTTCATTTTGGCTCTCACACCTTAACTAAATGTTGTAGACTCAAACTTTTTGCTGTCATTAGTGTATTTTAGCAAAATGAAGATGATTCAAGCATTAATTTCATTGTGCTTTTGCTCATTTTGAAGATTTTGACATTTTCACCTGAAGTGTACAATCAGGCTGAAAATGCATTTAAAGCCATAAAAAGTTCATTTTGGCTCTCACACCTTAACTAAATGTTGTAGACTCAAACTTTTTGCTGTCATTAGTGTATTTTAGCAAAATGAAGATGATTCAAGCATTAATTTCATTGTGCTTTTGCTCATTTTGAAGATTTTGACATTTTCACCTGAAGTGTACAATCAGGCTGAAAATGCATTTAAAGCCATAAAAAGTTCATTTTGGCTCTCACACCTTAACTAAATGTTGTAGACTCAAACTTTTTGCTGTCATTAGTGTATGTTAGCAAAATGAAGATGATTCAAGCATTCATTTCATTGTGCTTTTGCTCATTTTGAAGATTTTGACATTTTCACCTGAAGTGTACAATCAGGCTGAAAATGCATTTAAAGCCATAAAAAGTTCATTTTGGCTCTCACACCTTAACTAAATGTTGTAGACTCAAACTTTTTGCTGTCATTAGTGTATGTTAGCAAAATGAAGATGATTCAAGCATTAATTTCATTGTGCTTTTGCTCATTTTGAAGATTTTGACATTTTCACCTGAAGTGTACAATCAGGCTGAAAATGCATTTAAAGCCATAAAAAGTTCATTTTGGCTCTCACACCTTAACTAAATGTTGTAGACTCAAACTTTTTGCTGTCATTAGTGTATTTTAGCAAAATGAAGATGATTCAAGCATTAATTTCATTGTGCTTTTGCTCATTTTGAAGATTTTGACATTTTCACCTGAAGTGTACAATCGGGCTGAAAATGCATTTAAAGCAATAAAAAGTTCATTTTGGCTCTCACACCTTAACTAAATGTTGTAGATTCAAACTTTTTGCTGTCATTAGTGTATTTTAGCAAAATGAAGATGATTCAAGCATTAATTTCATTGTGCTTTTGCTCATTTTGAAGATTTTGACATTTTCACCTGAAGTGTACAATCAGGCTGAAAATGCATTTAAAGCCATAAAAAGTTCATTTTGGCTCTCACACCTTAACTAAATGTTGTAGACTCAAACTTTTTGCTGTCATTAGTGTATGTTAGCAAAATGAAGATGATTCAAGCATTCATTTCATTGTGCTTTTGCTCATTTTGAAGATTTTGACATTTTCACCTGAAGTGTACAATCAGGCTGAAAATGCATTTAAAGCCATAAAAAGTTCATTTTGGCTCTCACACCTTAACTAAATGTTGTAGACTCAAACTTTTTGCTGTCATTAGTGTATGTTAGCAAAATGAAGATGATTCAAGCATTAATTTCATTGTGCTTTTGCTCATTTTGAAGATTTTGACATTTTCACCTGAAGTGTACAATCAGGCTGAAAATGCATTTAAAGCCATAAAAAGTTCATTTTGGCTCTCACACCTTAACTAAATGTTGTAGACTCAAACTTTTTGCTGTCATTAGTGTATTTTAGCAAAATGAAGATGATTCAAGCATTAATTTCATTGTGCTTTTGCTCATTTTGAAGATTTTGACATTTTCACCTGAAGTGTACAATCGGGCTGAAAATGCATTTAAAGCAATAAAAAGTTCATTTTGGCTCTCACACCTTAACTAAATGTTGTAGATTCAAACTTTTTGCTGTCATTAGTGTATTTTAGCAAAATGAAGATGATTCAAGCATTAATTTCATTGTGCTTTTGCTCATTTTGAAGATTTTGACATTTTCACCTGAAGTGTACAATTAGGGGCTGAAAACGCGTTTAAAGCAATAAAAAGTTCATTTTGGCTCTCACACCTTAACTAAATGTTGTAGATTCAAACTTTTTGCTGTCATTAGTGTATTTTAGCAAAATGAAGATGATTCAAGCATTAATTTCATTGTGCTTTTGCTCATTTTGAAGATTTTGACATTTTCACCTGAATTGTACAATTAGGGGCTGAAAACGCGTTTAAAGCAATAAAAAGTTCATTTTGGCTCTCACACCTTAACTAAATGTTGTAGACTCAAACTTTTTGCTGTCATTAGTGTATGTTAGCAAAATGAAGATGATTCAAGCATTAATTTCATTGTGCTTTTGCTCATTTTGAAGATTTTGACATTTTCACCTGAAGTGTACAATCAGGCTGAAAATGCATTTAAAGCCATAAAAAGTTCATTTTGGCTCTCACACCTTAACTAAATGTTGTAGACTCAAACTTTTTGCTGTCATTAGTGTATGTTAGCAAAATGAAGATGATTCAAGCATTAATTTCATTGTGCTTTTGCTCATTTTGAAGATTTTGACATTTTCACCTGAAGTGTACAATCAGGCTGAAAATGCATTTAAAGCCATAAAAAGTTCATTTTGGCTCTCACACCTTAACTAAATGTTGTAGACTCAAACTTTTTGCTGTCATTAGTGTATTTTAGCAAAATGAAGATGATTCAAGCATTAATTTCATTGTGCTTTTGCTCATTTTGAAGATTTTGACATTTTCACCTGAAGTGTACAATCGGGCTGAAAATGCATTTAAAGCCATAAAAAGTTCATTTTGGCTCTCACACCTTAACTAAATGTTGTAGACTCAAACTTTTTGCTGTCATTAGTGTATGTTAGCAAAATGAAGATGATTCAAGCATTAATTTCATTGTGCTTTTGCTCATTTTGAAGATTTTGACATTTTCACCTGAAGTGTACAATCGGGCTGAAAATGCATTTAAAGCAATAAAAAGTTCATTTTGGCTCTCACACCTTAACTAAATGTTGTAGATTCAAACTTTTTGCTGTCATTAGTGTATTTTAGCAAAATGAAGATGATTCAAGCATTAATTTCATTGTGCTTTTGCTCATTTTGAAGATTTTGACATTTTCACCTGAAGTGTACAATTAGGGGCTGAAAACGCGTTTAAAGCAATAAAAAGTTCATTTTGGCTCTCACACCTTAACTAAATGTTGTAGACTCAAACTTTTTGCTGTCATTAGTATATTTTAGGAAAATGAAGATGATTCAAGCATTAATTTTATTGTGCTTTTGCTCATTTTGAAGATTTTGACATTTTCACCTGAAGTGTACAATCGGGCTGAAAATGCATTTAAAGCCATAAAAAGTTCATTTTGGCTCTCACACCTTAACTAAATGTTGTAGACTCAAACTTTTTGCTGTCATTAGTGTATGTTAGCAAAATGAAGATGATTCAAGCATTAATTTAATTGTGCTTTTGCTCATTTTGAAGATTTTGACATTTTCACCTGAAGTGTACAATCAGGCTGAAAATGCATTTAAAGCCATAAAAAGTTCATTTTGGCTCTCACACCTTAACTAAATGTTGTAGACTCAAACTTTTTGCTGTCATTAGTGTATTTTAGCAAAATGAAGATGATTCAAGCATTAATTTCATTGTGCTTTTGCTCATTTTGAAGATTTTGACATTTTCACCTGAAGTGTACAATTAGGGGCTGAAAACGCGTTTAAAGCAATAAAAAGTTCATTTTGGCTCTCACACCTTAACTAAATGTTGTAGACTCAAACTTTTTGCTGTCATTAGTATATTTTAGCAAAATGAAGATGATTCAAGCATTAATTTTATTGTGCTTTTGCTCATTTTGAAGATTTTGACATTTTCACCTGAAGTGTACAATCGGGCTGAAAATGCATTTAAAGCCATAAAAAGTTCATTTTGGCTCTCACACCTTAACTAAATGTTGTAGACTCAAACTTTTTGCTGTCATTAGTGTATGTTAGCAAAATGAAGATGATTCAAGCATTAATTTCATTGTGCTTTTGCTCATTTTGAAGATTTTGACATTTTCACCTGAAGTGTACAATCAGGCTGAAAATGCATTCAAAGCCATAAAAAGTTCATTTTGGCTCTCACACCTTAACTAAATGTTGTAGACTCAAACTTTTTGCTGTCATTAGTGTATGTTAGCAAAATGAAGATGATTCAAGCATTAATTTCATTGTGCTTTTGCTCATTTTGAAGATTTTGACATTTTCACCTGAAGTGTACAATCAGGCTGAAAATGCATTTAAAGCCATAAAAAGTTCATTTTGGCTCTCACACCTTAACTAAATGTTGTAGACTCAAACTTTTTGCTGTCATTAGTGTAATTTAGCAAAATGAAGATGATTCAAGCATTAATTTCATTGTGCTTTTGCTCATTTTGAAGATTTTGACATTTTCACCTGAAGTGTACAATTAGGGGCTGAAAACGCGTTTAAAGCAATAAAAAGTTCATTTTGGCTCTCACACCTTAACTAAATGTTGTAGACTCAAACTTTTTGCTGTCATTAGTATATTTTAGCAAAATGAAGATGATTCAAGCATTAATTTTATTGTGCTTTTGCTCATTTTGAAGATTTTGACATTTTCACCTGAAGTGTACAATCGGGCTGAAAATGCATTTAAAGCCATAAAAAGTTCATTTTGGCTCTCACACCTTAACTAAATGTTGTAGACTCAAACTTTTTGCTGTCATTAGTGTATGTTAGCAAAATGAAGATGATTCAAGCATTAATTTCATTGTGCTTTTGCTCATTTTGAAGATTTTGACATTTTCACCTGAAGTGTACAATCAGGCTGAAAATGCATTTAAAGCCATAAAAAGTTCATTTTGGCTCTCACACCTTAACTAAATGTTGTAGACTCAAACTTTTTGCTGTCATTAGTGTATTTTAGCAAAATGAAGATGATTCAAGCATTAATTTCATTGTGCTTTTGCTCATTTTGAAGATTTTGACATTTTCACCTGAAGTGTACAATCAGGCTGAAAATGCATTTAAAGCCATAAAAAGTTCATTTTGGCTCTCACACCTTAACTAAATGTTGTAGACTCAAACTTTTTGCTGTCATTAGTGTATGTTAGCAAAATGAAGATGATTCAAGCATTAATTTCATTGTGCTTTTGCTCATTTTGAAGATTTTGACATTTTCACCTGAAGTGTACAATCAGGCTGAAAATGCATTTAAAGCCATAAAAAGTTCATTTTGGCTCTCACACCTTAACTAAATGTTGTAGACTCAAACTTTTTGCTGTCATTAGTGTATTTTAGCAAAATGAAGATGATTCAAGCATTAATTTCATTGTGCTTTTGCTCATTTTGAAGATTTTGACATTTTCACCTGAAGTGTACAATCGGGCTGAAAATGCATTTAAAGCCATAAAAAGTTCATTTTGGCTCTCACACCTTAACTAAATGTTGTAGACTCAAACTTTTTGCTGTCATTAGTGTATGTTAGCAAAATGAAGATGATTCAAGCATTAATTTCATTGTGCTTTTGCTCATTTTGAAGATTTTGACATTTTCACCTGAATTGTACAATTAGGGGCTGAAAACGCGTTTAAAGCAATAAAAAGTTCATTTTGGCTCTCACACCTTAACTAAATGTTGTAGACTCAAACTTTTTGCTGTCATTAGTGTATGTTAGCAAAATGAAGATGATTCAAGCATTAATTTCATTGTGCTTTTGCTCATTTTGAAGATTTTGACATTTTCACCTGAAGTGTACAATCAGGCTGAAAATGCATTTAAAGCCATAAAAAGTTCATTTTGGCTCTCACACCTTAACTAAATGTTGTAGACTCAAACTTTTTGCTGTCATTAGTGTATGTTAGCAAAATGAAGATGATTCAAGCATTCATTTCATTGTGCTTTTGCTCATTTTGAAGATTTTGACATTTTCACCTGAAGTGTACAATCAGGCTGAAAATGCATTTAAAGCCATAAAAAGTTCATTTTGGCTCTCACACCTTAACTAAATGTTGTAGACTCAAACTTTTTGCTGTCATCAGTGTATGTTAGCAAAATGAAGATGATTCAAGCATTAATTTCATTGTGCTTTTGCTCATTTTGAAGATTTTGACATTTTCACCTGAAGTGTACAATCAGGCTGAAAATGCATTTAAAGCCATAAAAAGTTGATTTTGGCTCTCACACCTTAACTAAATGTTGTAGACTCAAACTTTTTGCTGTCATTAGTGTATGTTAGCAAAATGAAGATGATTCAAGCATTAATTTCATTGTGCTTTTGCTCATTTTGAAGATTTTGACATTTTCACCTGAAGTGTACAATCGGGCTGAAAATGCATTTAAAGCAATAAAAAGTTCATTTTGGCTCTCACACCTTAACTAAATGTTGTAGATTCAAACTTTTTGCTGTCATTAGTGTATTTTAGCAAAATGAAGATGATTCAAGCATTAATTTCATTGTGCTTTTGCTCATTTTGAAGATTTTGACATTTTCACCTGAAGTGTACAATTAGGGGCTGAAAACGCGTTTAAAGCAATAAAAAGTTCATTTTGGCTCTCACACCTTAACTAAATGTTGTAGACTCAAACTTTTTGCTGTCATTAGTATATTTTAGGAAAATGAAGATGATTCAAGCATTAATTTTATTGTGCTTTTGCTCATTTTGAAGATTTTGACATTTTCACCTGAAGTGTACAATCGGGCTGAAAATGCATTTAAAGCCATAAAAAGTTCATTTTGGCTCTCACACCTTAACTAAATGTTGTAGACTCAAACTTTTTGCTGTCATTAGTGTATGTTAGCAAAATGAAGATGATTCAAGCATTAATTTCATTGTGCTTTTGCTCATTTTGAAGATTTTGACATTTTCACCTGAAGTGTACAATCAGGCTGAAAATGCATTTAAAGCCATAAAAAGTTCATTTTGGCTCTCACACCTTAACTAAATGTTGTAGACTCAAACTTTTTGCTGTCATTAGTGTATTTTAGCAAAATGAAGATGATTCAAGCATTAATTTCATTGTGCTTTTGCTCATTTTGAAGATTTTGACATTTTCACCTGAAGTGTACAATTAGGGGCTGAAAACGCGTTTAAAGCAATAAAAAGTTCATTTTGGCTCTCACACCTTAACTAAATGTTGTAGACTCAAATTTTTTGCTGTCATTAGTATATTTTAGCAAAATGAAGATGATTCAAGCATTCATTTTATTGTGCTTTTGCTCATTTTGAAGATTTTGACATTTTCACCTGAAGTGTACAATCGGGCTGAAAATGCATTTAAAGCCATAAAAAGGTCATTTTGGCTCTCACACCTTAACTAAATGTTGTAGACTCAAACTTTTTGCTGTCATTAGTGTATGTTAGCAAAATGAAGATGATTCAAGCATTAATTTCATTGTGCTTTTGCTCATTTTGAAGATTTTGACATTTTCACCTGAAGTGTACAATCAGGCTGAAAATGCATTCAAAGCCATAAAAAGTTCATTTTGGCTCTCACACCTTAACTAAATGTTGTAGACTCAAACTTTTTGCTGTCATTAGTGTATGTTAGCAAAATGAAGATGATTCAAGCATTAATTTCATTGTGCTTTTGCTCATTTTGAAGATTTTGACATTTTCACCTGAAGTGTACAATCAGGCTGAAAATGCATTTAAAGCCATAAAAAGTTCATTTTGGCTCTCACACCTTAACTAAATGTTGTAGACTCAAACTTTTTGCTGTCATTAGTGTAATTTAGCAAAATGAAGATGATTCAAGCATTAATTTCATTGTGCTTTTGCTCATTTTGAAGATTTTGACATTTTCACCTGAAGTGTACAATTAGGGGCTGAAAACGCGTTTAAAGCAATAAAAAGTTCATTTTGGCTCTCACACCTTAACTAAATGTTGTAGACTCAAACTTTTTGCTGTCATTAGTATATTTTAGCAAAATGAAGATGATTCAAGCATTAATTTTATTGTGCTTTTGCTCATTTTGAAGATTTTGACATTTTCACCTGAAGTGTACAATCAGGCTGAAAATGCATTTAAAGCCATAAAAAGTTCATTTTGGCTCTCACACCTTAACTAAATGTTGTAGACTCAAACTTTTTGCTGTCATTAGTGTATTTTAGCAAAATGAAGATGATTCAAGCATTAATTTCATTGTGCTTTTGCTCATTTTGAAGATTTTGACATTTTCACCTGAAGTGTACAATTAGGGGCTGAAAACGCGTTTAAAGCAATAAAAAGTTCATTTTGGCTCTCACACCTTAACTAAATGTTGTAGACTCAAACTTTTTGCTGTCATTAGTATATTTTAGCAAAATGAAGATGATTCAAGCATTCATTTTATTGTGCTTTTGCTCATTTTGAAGATTTTGACATTTTCACCTGAAGTGTACAATCGGGCTGAAAATGCATTTAAAGCCATAAAAAGGTCATTTTGGCTCTCACACCTTAACTAAATGTTGTAGACTCAAACTTTTTGCTGTCATTAGTGTATGTTAGCAAAATGAAGATGATTCAAGCATTAATTTCATTGTGCTTTTGCTCATTTTGAAGATTTTGACATTTTCACCTGAAGTGTACAATCAGGCTGAAAATGCATTCAAAGCCATAAAAAGTTCATTTTGGCTCTCACACCTTAACTAAATGTTGTAGACTCAAACTTTTTGCTGTCATTAGTGTATGTTAGCAAAATGAAGATGATTCAAGCATTAATTTCATTGTGCTTTTGCTCATTTTGAAGATTTTGACATTTTCACCTGAAGTGTACAATCAGGCTGAAAATGCATTTAAAGCCATAAAAAGTTCATTTTGGCTCTCACACCTTAACTAAATGTTGTAGACTCAAACTTTTTGCTGTCATTAGTGTAATTTAGCAAAATGAAGATGATTCAAGCATTAATTTCATTGTGCTTTTGCTCATTTTGAAGATTTTGACATTTTCACCTGAAGTGTACAATTAGGGGCTGAAAACGCGTTTAAAGCAATAAAAAGTTCATTTTGGCTCTCACACCTTAACTAAATGTTGTAGACTCAAACTTTTTGCTGTCATTAGTATATTTTAGCAAAATGAAGATGATTCAAGCATTAATTTTATTGTGCTTTTGCTCATTTTGAAGATTTTGACATTTTCACCTGAAGTGTACAATCGGGCTGAAAATGCATTTAAAGCCATAAAAAGTTCATTTTGGCTCTCACACCTTAACTAAATGTTGTAGACTCAAACTTTTTGCTGTCATTAGTGTATGTTAGCAAAATGAAGATGATTCAAGCATTAATTTCATTGTGCTTTTGCTCATTTTGAAGATTTTGACATTTTCACCTGAAGTGTACAATCAGGCTGAAAATGCATTTAAAGCCATAAAAAGTTCATTTTGGCTCTCACACCTTAACTAAATGTTGTAGACTCAAACTTTTTGCTGTCATTAGTATATTTTAGCAAAATGAAGATGATTCAAGCATTAATTTTATTGTGCTTTTGCTCATTTTGAAGATTTTGACATTTTCACCTGAAGTGTACAATCGGGCTGAAAATGCATTTAAAGCCATAAAAAGTTCATTTTGGCTCTCACACCTTAACTAAATGTTGTAGACTCAAACTTTTTGCTGTCATTAGTGTATTTTAGCAAAATGAAGATGATTCAAGCATTAATTTCATTGTGCTTTTGCTCATTTTGAAGATTTTGACATTTTCACCTGAAGTGTACAATCAGGCTGAAAATGCATTTAAAGCCATAAAAAGTTCATTTTGGCTCTCACACCTTAACTAAATGTTGTAGACTCAAACTTTTTGCTGTCATTAGTGTATGTTAGCAAAATGAAGATGATTCAAGCATTAATTTCATTGTGCTTTTGCTCATTTTGAAGATTTTGACATTTTCACCTGAAGTGTACAATCAGGCTGAAAATGCATTTAAAGCCATAAAAAGTTCATTTTGGCTCTCACACCTTAACTAAATGTTGTAGACTCAAACTTTTTGCTGTCATTAGTGTATTTTAGCAAAATGAAGATGATTCAAGCATTAATTTCATTGTGCTTTTGCTCATTTTGAAGATTTTGACATTTTCACCTGAAGTGTACAATCAGGCTGAAAATGCATTTAAAGCCATAAAAAGTTCATTTTGGCTCTCACACCTTAACTAAATGTTGTAGACTCAAACTTTTTGCTGTCATTAGTGTAATTTAGCAAAATGAAGATGATTCAAGCATTAATTTCATTGTGCTTTTGCTCATTTTGAAGATTTTGACATTTTCACCTGAAGTGTACAATTAGGGGCTGAAAACGCGTTTAAAGCAATAAAAAGTTCATTTTGGCTCTCACACCTTAACTAAATGTTGTAGACTCAAACTTTTTGCTGTCATTAGTATATTTTAGCAAAATGAAGATGATTCAAGCATTAATTTTATTGTGCTTTTGCTCATTTTGAAGATTTTGACATTTTCACCTGAAGTGTACAATCGGGCTGAAAATGCATTTAAAGCCATAAAAAGTTCATTTTGGCTCTCACACCTTAACTAAATGTTGTAGACTCAAACTTTTTGCTGTCATTAGTGTATGTTAGCAAAATGAAGATGATTCAAGCATTAATTTCATTGTGCTTTTGCTCATTTTGAAGATTTTGACATTTTCACCTGAAGTGTACAATCAGGCTGAAAATGCATTTAAAGCCATAAAAAGTTCATTTTGGCTCTCACACCTTAACTAAATGTTGTAGACTCAAACTTTTTGCTGTCATTAGTATATTTTAGCAAAATGAAGATGATTCAAGCATTAATTTTATTGTGCTTTTGCTCATTTTGAAGATTTTGACATTTTCACCTGAAGTGTACAATCGGGCTGAAAATGTATTTAAAGCCATAAAAAGTTCATTTTGGCTCTCACACCTTAACTAAATGTTGTAGACTCAAACTTTTTGCTGTCATTAGTGTATTTTAGCAAAATGAAGATGATTCAAGCATTAATTTCATTGTGCTTTTGCTCATTTTGAAGATTTTGACATTTTCACCTGAAGTGTACAATCAGGCTGAAAATGCATTTAAAGCCATAAAAAGTTCATTTTGGCTCTCACACCTTAACTAAATGTTGTAGACTCAAACTTTTTGCTGTCATTAGTGTATTTTAGCAAAATGAAGATGATTCAAGCATTAATTTCATTGTGCTTTTGCTCATTTTGAAGATTTTGACATTTTCACCTGAAGTGTACAATCGGGCTGAAAATGCATTTAAAGCCATAAAAAGTTCATTTTGGCTCTCACACCTTAACTAAATGTTGTAGACTCAAACTTTTTGCTGTCATTAGTGTATGTTAGCAAAATGAAGATGATTCAAGCATTAATTTCATTGTGCTTTTGCTCATTTTGAAGATTTTGACATTTTCACCTGAATTGTACAATTAGGGGCTGAAAACGCGTTTAAAGCAATAAAAAGTTCATTTTGGCTCTCACACCTTAACTAAATGTTGTAGACTCAAACTTTTTGCTGTCATTAGTGTATGTTAGCAAAATGAAGATGATTCAAGCATTAATTTCATTGTGCTTTTGCTCATTTTGAAGATTTTGACATTTTCACCTGAAGTGTACAATCAGGCTGAAAATGCATTTAAAGCCATAAAAAGTTCATTTTGGCTCTCACACCTTAACTAAATGTTGTAGACTCAAACTTTTTGCTGTCATTAGTGTATGTTAGCAAAATGAAGATGATTCAAGCATTCATTTCATTGTGCTTTTGCTCATTTTGAAGATTTTGACATTTTCACCTGAAGTGTACAATCAGGCTGAAAATGCATTTAAAGCCATAAAAAGTTCATTTTGGCTCTCACACCTTAACTAAATGTTGTAGACTCAAACTTTTTGCTGTCATTAGTGTATGTTAGCAAAATGAAGATGATTCAAGCATTAATTTCATTGTGCTTTTGCTCATTTTGAAGATTTTGACATTTTCACCTGAAGTGTACAATCAGGCTGAAAATGCATTTAAAGCCATAAAAAGTTCATTTTGGCTCTCACACCTTAACTAAATGTTGTAGACTCAAACTTTTTGCTGTCATTAGTGTATTTTAGCAAAATGAAGATGATTCAAGCATTAATTTCATTGTGCTTTTGCTCATTTTGAAGATTTTGACATTTTCACCTGAAGTGTACAATCGGGCTGAAAATGCATTTAAAGCCATAAAAAGTTCATTTTGGCTCTCACACCTTAACTAAATGTTGTAGACTCAAACTTTTTGCTGTCATTAGTGTATGTTAGCAAAATGAAGATGATTCAAGCATTAATTTCATTGTGCTTTTGCTCATTTTGAAGATTTTGACATTTTCACCTGAAGTGTACAATCGGGCTGAAAATGCATTTAAAGCAATAAAAAGTTCATTTTGGCTCTCACACCTTAACTAAATGTTGTAGATTCAAACTTTTTGCTGTCATTAGTGTATTTTAGCAAAATGAAGATGATTCAAGCATTAATTTCATTGTGCTTTTGCTCATTTTGAAGATTTTGACATTTTCACCTGAAGTGTACAATTAGGGGCTGAAAACGCGTTTAAAGCAATAAAAAGTTCATTTTGGCTCTCACACCTTAACTAAATGTTGTAGACTCAAACTTTTTGCTGTCATTAGTATATTTTAGGAAAATGAAGATGATTCAAGCATTAATTTTATTGTGCTTTTGCTCATTTTGAAGATTTTGACATTTTCACCTGAAGTGTACAATCGGGCTGAAAATGCATTTAAAGCCATAAAAAGTTCATTTTGGCTCTCACACCTTAACTAAATGTTGTAGACTCAAACTTTTTGCTGTCATTAGTGTATGTTAGCAAAATGAAGATGATTCAAGCATTAATTTCATTGTGCTTTTGCTCATTTTGAAGATTTTGACATTTTCACCTGAAGTGTACAATCAGGCTGAAAATGCATTTAAAGCCATAAAAAGTTCATTTTGGCTCTCACACCTTAACTAAATGTTGTAGACTCAAACTTTTTGCTGTCATTAGTGTATTTTAGCAAAATGAAGATGATTCAAGCATTAATTTCATTGTGCTTTTGCTCATTTTGAAGATTTTGACATTTTCACCTGAAGTGTACAATTAGGGGCTGAAAACGCGTTTAAAGCAATAAAAAGTTCATTTTGGCTCTCACACCTTAACTAAATGTTGTAGACTCAAACTTTTTGCTGTCATTAGTATATTTTAGCAAAATGAAGATGATTCAAGCATTCATTTTATTGTGCTTTTGCTCATTTTGAAGATTTTGACATTTTCACCTGAAGTGTACAATCGGGCTGAAAATGCATTTAAAGCCATAAAAAGGTCATTTTGGCTCTCACACCTTAACTAAATGTTGTAGACT
Source organism: Leptonotus elevatus (assembly GCF_054856555.1). Lineage (NCBI taxonomy): Eukaryota > Metazoa > Chordata > Actinopteri > Syngnathiformes > Syngnathidae > Leptonotus > Leptonotus elevatus. The sequence continues at coordinate 104,496 of NW_028233729.1, forward strand.
CAAACTTTTTGCTGTCATTAGTGTATGTTAGCAAAATGAAGATGATTCAAGCATTAATTTCATTGTGCTTTTGCTCATTTTGAAGATTTTGACATTTTCACCTGAAGTGTACAATCAGGCTGAAAATGCATTCAAAGCCATAAAAAGTTCATTTTGGCTCTCACACCTTAACTAAATGTTGTAGACTCAAACTTTTTGCTGTCATTAGTGTATGTTAGCAAAATGAAGATGATTCAAGCATTAATTTCATTGTGCTTTTGCTCATTTTGAAGATTTTGACATTTTCACCTGAAGTGTACAATCAGGCTGAAAATGCATTTAAAGCCATAAAAAGTTCATTTTGGCTCTCACACCTTAACTAAATGTTGTAGACTCAAACTTTTTGCTGTCATTAGTGTAATTTAGCAAAATGAAGATGATTCAAGCATTAATTTCATTGTGCTTTTGCTCATTTTGAAGATTTTGACATTTTCACCTGAAGTGTACAATTAGGGGCTGAAAACGCGTTTAAAGCAATAAAAAGTTCATTTTGGCTCTCACACCTTAACTAAATGTTGTAGACTCAAACTTTTTGCTGTCATTAGTATATTTTAGCAAAATGAAGATGATTCAAGCATTAATTTTATTGTGCTTTTGCTCATTTTGAAGATTTTGACATTTTCACCTGAAGTGTACAATCGGGCTGAAAATGCATTTAAAGCCATAAAAAGTTCATTTTGGCTCTCACACCTTAACTAAATGTTGTAGACTCAAACTTTTTGCTGTCATTAGTGTATGTTAGCAAAATGAAGATGATTCAAGCATTAATTTCATTGTGCTTTTGCTCATTTTGAAGATTTTGACATTTTCACCTGAAGTGTACAATCAGGCTGAAAATGCATTTAAAGCCATAAAAAGTTCATTTTGGCTCTCACACCTTAACTAAATGTTGTAGACTCAAACTTTTTGCTGTCATTAGTATATTTTAGCAAAATGAAGATGATTCAAGCATTAATTTTATTGTGCTTTTGCTCATTTTGAAGATTTTGACATTTTCACCTGAAGTGTACAATCGGGCTGAAAATGCATTTAAAGCCATAAAAAGTTCATTTTGGCTCTCACACCTTAACTAAATGTTGTAGACTCAAACTTTTTGCTGTCATTAGTGTATTTTAGCAAAATGAAGATGATTCAAGCATTAATTTCATTGTGCTTTTGCTCATTTTGAAGATTTTGACATTTTCACCTGAAGTGTACAATCAGGCTGAAAATGCATTTAAAGCCATAAAAAGTTCATTTTGGCTCTCACACCTTAACTAAATGTTGTAGACTCAAACTTTTTGCTGTCATTAGTGTATGTTAGCAAAATGAAGATGATTCAAGCATTAATTTCATTGTGCTTTTGCTCATTTTGAAGATTTTGACATTTTCACCTGAAGTGTACAATCAGGCTGAAAATGCATTTAAAGCCATAAAAAGTTCATTTTGGCTCTCACACCTTAACTAAATGTTGTAGACTCAAACTTTTTGCTGTCATTAGTGTATTTTAGCAAAATGAAGATGATTCAAGCATTAATTTCATTGTGCTTTTGCTCATTTTGAAGATTTTGACATTTTCACCTGAAGTGTACAATCGGGCTGAAAATGCATTTAAAGCCATAAAAAGTTCATTTTGGCTCTCACACCTTAACTAAATGTTGTAGACTCAAACTTTTTGCTGTCATTAGTGTATGTTAGCAAAATGAAGATGATTCAAGCATTAATTTCATTGTGCTTTTGCTCATTTTGAAGATTTTGACATTTTCACCTGAAGTGTACAATCAGGCTGAAAATGCATTTAAAGCCATAAAAAGTTCATTTTGGCTCTCACACCTTAACTAAATGTTGTAGACTCAAACTTTTTGCTGTCATTAGTGTATTTTAGCAAAATGAAGATGATTCAAGCATTAATTTCATTGTGCTTTTGCTCATTTTGAAGATTTTGACATTTTCACCTGAAGTGTACAATTAGGGGCTGAAAACGCGTTTAAAGCAATAAAAAGTTCATTTTGGCTCTCACACCTTAACTAAATGTTGTAGACTCAAACTTTTTGCTGTCATTAGTATATTTTAGCAAAATGAAGATGATTCAAGCATTCATTTTATTGTGCTTTTGCTCATTTTGAAGATTTTGACATTTTCACCTGAAGTGTACAATCGGGCTGAAAATGCATTTAAAGCCATAAAAAGTTCATTTTGGCTCTCACACCTTAACTAAATGTTGTAGACTCAAACTTTTTGCTGTCATTAGTGTATGTTAGCAAAATGAAGATGATTCAAGCATTCATTTCATTGTGCTTTTGCTCATTTTGAAGATTTTGACATTTTCACCTGAAGTGTACAATCAGGCTGAAAATGCATTTAAAGCCATAAAAAGTTCATTTTGGCTCTCACACCTTAACTAAATGTTGTAGACTCAAACTTTTTGCTGTCATTAGTGTATTTTAGCAAAATGAAGATGATTCAAGCATTAATTTCATTGTGCTTTTGCTCATTTTGAAGATTTTGACATTTTCACCTGAAGTGTACAATAAGGCTGAAAATGCATTTAAAGCCATAAAAAGTTCATTTTGGCTCTCACACCTTAACTAAATGTTGTAGACTCAAACTTTTTGCTGTCATTAGTGTATGTTAGCAAAATGAAGATGATTCAAGCATTAATTTCATTGTGCTTTTGCTCATTTTGAAGATTTTGACATTTTCACCTGAAGTGTACAATTAGGGGCTGAAAACGCGTTTAAAGCAATAAAAAGTTCATTTTGGCTCTCACACCTTAACTAAATGTTGTAGACTCAAACTTTTTGCTGTCATTGGTATATTTTAGCAAAATGAAGATGATTCAAGCATTAATTTCATTGTGCTTTTGCTCATTTTGAAGATTTTGACATTTTCACCTGAAGTGTACAATAAGGCTGAAAATGCATTTAAAGCCATAAAAAGTTCATTTTGGCTCTCACACCTTAACTAAATGTTGTAGACTCAAACTTTTTGCTGTCATTAGTGTATGTTAGCAAAATGAAGATGATTCAAGCATTAATTTCATTGTGCTTTTGCTCATTTTGAAGATTTTGACATTTTCACCTGAAGTGTACAATTAGGGGCTGAAAACGCGTTTAAAGCAATAAAAAGTTCATTTTGGCTCTCACACCTTAACTAAATGTTGTAGACTCAAACTTTTTGCTGTCATTGGTATATTTTAGCAAAATGAAGATGATTCAAGCATTAATTTTATTGTGCTTTTGCTCATTTTGAAGATTTTGACATTTTCACCTGAAGTGTACAATCGGGCTGAAAATGCATTTAAAGCCATAAAAAGTTCATTTTGGCTCTCACACCTTAACTAAATGTTGTAGACTCAAACTTTTTGCTGTCATTAGTGTATGTTAGCAAAATGAAGATGATTCAAGCATTCATTTCATTGTGCTTTTGCTCATTTTGAAGATTTTGACATTTTCACCTGAAGTGTACAATCAGGCTGAAAATGCATTTAAAGCCATAAAAAGTTCATTTTGGCTCTCACACCTTAACTAAATGTTGTAGACTCAAACTTTTTGCTGTCATTAGTGTATTTTAGCAAAATGAAGATGATTCAAGCATTAATTTCATTGTGCTTTTGCTCATTTTGAAGATTTTGACATTTTCACCTGAAGTGTACAATAAGGCTGAAAATGCATTTAAAGCCATAAAAAGTTCATTTTGGCTCTCACACCTTAACTAAATGTTGTAGACTCAAACTTTTTGCTGTCATTAGTGTATGTTAGCAAAATGAAGATGATTCAAGCATTAATTTCATTGTGCTTTTGCTCATTTTGAAGATTTTGACATTTTCACCTGAAGTGTACAATTAGGGGCTGAAAACGCGTTTAAAGCAATAAAAAGTTCATTTTGGCTCTCACACCTTAACTAAATGTTGTAGACTCAAACTTTTTGCTGTCATTGGTATATTTTAGCAAAATGAAGATGATTCAAGCATTAATTTCATTGTGCTTTTGCTCATTTTGAAGATTTTGACATTTTCACCTGAAGTGTACAATAAGGCTGAAAATGCATTTAAAGCCATAAAAAGTTCATTTTGGCTCTCACACCTTAACTAAATGTTGTAGACTCAAACTTTTTGCTGTCATTAGTGTATGTTAGCAAAATGAAGATGATTCAAGCATTAATTTCATTGTGCTTTTGCTCATTTTGAAGATTTTGACATTTTCACCTGAAGTGTACAATTAGGGGCTGAAAACGCGTTTAAAGCAATAAAAAGTTCATTTTGGCTCTCACACCTTAACTAAATGTTGTAGACTCAAACTTTTTGCTGTCATTGGTATATTTTAGCAAAATGAAGATGATTCAAGCATTAATTTTATTGTGCTTTTGCTCATTTTGAAGATTTTGACATTTTCACCTGAAGTGTACAATCGGGCTGAAAATGCATTTAAAGCCATAAAAAGTTCATTTTGGCTCTCACACCTTAACTAAATGTTGTAGACTCAAACTTTTTGCTGTCATTAGTGTATTTTAGCAAAATGAAGATGATTCAAGCATTAATTTCATTGTGCTTTTGCTCATTTTGAAGATTTTGACATTTTCACCTGAAGTGTACAATCAGGCTGAAAATGCATTTAAAGCCATAAAAAGTTCATTTTGGCTCTCACACCTTAACTAAATGTTGTAGACTCAAACTTTTTGCTGTCATTAGTGTATTTTAGCAAAATGAAGATGATTCAAGCATTAATTTCATTGTGCTTTTGCTCATTTTGAAGATTTTGACATTTTCACCTGAAGTGTACAATCAGGCTGAAAATGCATTTAAAGCCATAAAAAGTTCATTTTGGCTCTCACACCTTAACTAAATGTTGTAGACTCAAACTTTTTGCTGTCATTAGTGTATGTTAGCAAAATGAAGATGATTCAAGCATTAATTTCATTGTGCTTTTGCTCATTTTGAAGATTTTGACATTTTCACCTGAAGTGTACAATCAGGCTGAAAATGCATTTAAAGCCATAAAAAGTTCATTTTGGCTCTCACACCTTAACTAAATGTTGTAGACTCAAACTTTTTGCTGTCATTAGTGTATTTTAGCAAAATGAAGATGATTCAAGCATTAATTTCATTGTGCTTTTGCTCATTTTGAAGATTTTGACATTTTCACCTGAAGTGTACAATCGGGCTGAAAATGCATTTAAAGCCATAAAAAGTTCATTTTGGCTCTCACACCTTAACTAAATGTTGTAGACTCAAACTTTTTGCTGTCATTAGTGTATGTTAGCAAAATGAAGATGATTCAAGCATTAATTTCATTGTGCTTTTGCTCATTTTGAAGATTTTGACATTTTCACCTGAAGTGTACAATCAGGCTGAAAATGCATTTAAAGCCATAAAAAGTTCATTTTGGCTCTCACACCTTAACTAAATGTTGTAGACTCAAACTTTTTGCTGTCATTAGTGTATTTTAGCAAAATGAAGATGATTCAAGCATTAATTTCATTGTGCTTTTGCTCATTTTGAAGATTTTGACATTTTCACCTGAAGTGTACAATTAGGGGCTGAAAACGCGTTTAAAGCAATAAAAAGTTCATTTTGGCTCTCACACCTTAACTAAATGTTGTAGACTCAAACTTTTTGCTGTCATTAGTATATTTTAGCAAAATGAAGATGATTCAAGCATTCATTTTATTGTGCTTTTGCTCATTTTGAAGATTTTGACATTTTCACCTGAAGTGTACAATCGGGCTGAAAATGCATTTAAAGCCATAAAAAGTTCATTTTGGCTCTCACACCTTAACTAAATGTTGTAGACTCAAACTTTTTGCTGTCATTAGTGTATGTTAGCAAAATGAAGATGATTCAAGCATTCATTTCATTGTGCTTTTGCTCATTTTGAAGATTTTGACATTTTCACCTGAAGTGTACAATCAGGCTGAAAATGCATTTAAAGCCATAAAAAGTTCATTTTGGCTCTCACACCTTAACTAAATGTTGTAGACTCAAACTTTTTGCTGTCATTAGTGTATTTTAGCAAAATGAAGATGATTCAAGCATTAATTTCATTGTGCTTTTGCTCATTTTGAAGATTTTGACATTTTCACCTGAAGTGTACAATAAGGCTGAAAATGCATTTAAAGCCATAAAAAGTTCATTTTGGCTCTCACACCTTAACTAAATGTTGTAGACTCAAACTTTTTGCTGTCATTAGTGTATGTTAGCAAAATGAAGATGATTCAAGCATTAATTTCATTGTGCTTTTGCTCATTTTGAAGATTTTGACATTTTCACCTGAAGTGTACAATTAGGGGCTGAAAACGCGTTTAAAGCAATAAAAAGTTCATTTTGGCTCTCACACCTTAACTAAATGTTGTAGACTCAAACTTTTTGCTGTCATTGGTATATTTTAGCAAAATGAAGATGATTCAAGCATTAATTTTATTGTGCTTTTGCTCATTTTGAAGATTTTGACATTTTCACCTGAAGTGTACAATCGGGCTGAAAATGCATTTAAAGCCATAAAAAGTTCATTTTGGCTCTCACACCTTAACTAAATGTTGTAGACTCAAACTTTTTGCTGTCATTAGTGTATGTTAGCAAAATGAAGATGATTCAAGCATTCATTTCATTGTGCTTTTGCTCATTTTGAAGATTTTGACATTTTCACCTGAAGTGTACAATCAGGCTGAAAATGCATTTAAAGCCATAAAAAGTTCATTTTGGCTCTCACACCTTAACTAAATGTTGTAGACTCAAACTTTTTGCTGTCATTAGTGTATTTTAGCAAAATGAAGATGATTCAAGCATTAATTTCATTGTGCTTTTGCTCATTTTGAAGATTTTGACATTTTCACCTGAAGTGTACAATAAGGCTGAAAATGCATTTAAAGCCATAAAAAGTTCATTTTGGCTCTCACACCTTAACTAAATGTTGTAGACTCAAACTTTTTGCTGTCATTAGTGTATGTTAGCAAAATGAAGATGATTCAAGCATTAATTTCATTGTGCTTTTGCTCATTTTGAAGATTTTGACATTTTCACCTGAAGTGTACAATTAGGGGCTGAAAACGCGTTTAAAGCAATAAAAAGTTCATTTTGGCTCTCACACCTTAACTAAATGTTGTAGACTCAAACTTTTTGCTGTCATTGGTATATTTTAGCAAAATGAAGATGATTCAAGCATTAATTTTATTGTGCTTTTGCTCATTTTGAAGATTTTGACATTTTCACCTGAAGTGTACAATCGGGCTGAAAATGCATTTAAAGCCATAAAAAGTTCATTTTGGCTCTCACACCTTAACTAAATGTTGTAGACTCAAACTTTTTGCTGTCATTAGTGTATTTTAGCAAAATGAAGATGATTCAAGCATTAATTTCATTGTGCTTTTGCTCATTTTGAAGATTTTGACATTTTCACCTGAAGTGTACAATCAGGCTGAAAATGCATTTAAAGCCATAAAAAGTTCATTTTGGCTCTCACACCTTAACTAAATGTTGTAGACTCAAACTTTTTGCTGTCATTAGTGTATTTTAGCAAAATGAAGATGATTCAAGCATTAATTTCATTGTGCTTTTGCTCATTTTGAAGATTTTGACATTTTCACCTGAAGTGTACAATCAGGCTGAAAATGCATTTAAAGCCATAAAAAGTTCATTTTGGCTCTCACACCTTAACTAAATGTTGTAGACTCAAACTTTTTGCTGTCATTAGTGTATTTTAGCAAAATGAAGATGATTCAAGCATTAATTTCATTGTGCTTTTGCTCATTTTGAAGATTTTGACATTTTCACCTGAAGTGTACAATAAGGCTGAAAATGCATTTAAAGCCATAAAAAGTTCATTTTGGCTCTCACACCTTAACTAAATGTTGTAGACTCAAACTTTTTGCTGTCATTAGTATATTTTAGCAAAATGAAGATGATTCAAGCATTCATTTTATTGTGCTTTTGCTCATTTTGAAGATTTTGACATTTTCACCTGAAGTGTACAATCGGGCTGAAAATGCATTTAAAGCCATAAAAAGTTCATTTTGGCTCTCACACCTTAACTAAATGTTGTAGACTCAAACTTTTTGCTGTCATTAGTGTATGTTAGCAAAATGAAGATGATTCAAGCATTCATTTCATTGTGCTTTTGCTCATTTTGAAGATTTTGACATTTTCACCTGAAGTGTACAATCAGGCTGAAAATGCATTTAAAGCCATAAAAAGTTCATTTTGGCTCTCACACCTTAACTAAATGTTGTAGACTCAAACTTTTTGCTGTCATTAGTGTATTTTAGCAAAATGAAGATGATTCAAGCATTAATTTCATTGTGCTTTTGCTCATTTTGAAGATTTTGACATTTTCACCTGAAGTGTACAATAAGGCTGAAAATGCATTTAAAGCCATAAAAAGTTCATTTTGGCTCTCACACCTTAACTAAATGTTGTAGACTCAAACTTTTTGCTGTCATTAGTGTATGTTAGCAAAATGAAGATGATTCAAGCATTAATTTCATTGTGCTTTTGCTCATTTTGAAGATTTTGACATTTTCACCTGAAGTGTACAATTAGGGGCTGAAAACGCGTTTAAAGCAATAAAAAGTTCATTTTGGCTCTCACACCTTAACTAAATGTTGTAGACTCAAACTTTTTGCTGTCATTGGTATATTTTAGCAAAATGAAGATGATTCAAGCATTAATTTTATTGTGCTTTTGCTCATTTTGAAGATTTTGACATTTTCACCTGAAGTGTACAATCGGGCTGAAAATGCATTTAAAGCCATAAAAAGTTCATTTTGGCTCTCACACCTTAACTAAATGTTGTAGACTCAAACTTTTTGCTGTCATTAGTGTATTTTAGCAAAATGAAGATGATTCAAGCATTAATTTCATTGTGCTTTTGCTCATTTTGAAGATTTTGACATTTTCACCTGAAGTGTACAATCAGGCTGAAAATGCATTTAAAGCCATAAAAAGTTCATTTTGGCTCTCACACCTTAACTAAATGTTGTAGACTCAAACTTTTTGCTGTCATTAGTGTATTTTAGCAAAATGAAGATGATTCAAGCATTAATTTCATTGTGCTTTTGCTCATTTTGAAGATTTTGACATTTTCACCTGAAGTGTACAATAAGGCTGAAAATGCATTTAAAGCCATAAAAAGTTCATTTTGGCTCTCACATCTTAACTAAATGTTGTAGACTCAAACTTTTTGCTGTCATTAGTGTATGTTAGCAAAATGAAGATGATTCAAGCATTAATTTCATTGTGCTTTTGCTCATTTTGAAGATTTTGACATTTTCACCTGAAGTGTACAATTAGGGGCTGAAAACGCGTTTAAAGCAATAAAAAGTTCATTTTGGCTCTCACACCTTAACTAAATGTTGTAGACTCAAACTTTTTGCTGTCATTGGTATATTTTAGCAAAATGAAGATGATTCAAGCATTAATTTTATTGTGCTTTTGCTCATTTTGAAGATTTTGACATTTTCACCTGAAGTGTACAATCGGGCTGAAAATGCATTTAAAGCCATAAAAAGTTCATTTTGGCTCTCACACCTTAACTAAATGTTGTAGACTCAAACTTTTTGCTGTCATTAGTGTATTTTAGCAAAATGAAGATGATTCAAGCATTAATTTCATTGTGCTTTTGCTCATTTTGAAGATTTTGACATTTTCACCTGAAGTGTACAATCAGGCTGAAAATGCATTTAAAGCCATAAAAAGTTCATTTTGGCTCTCACACCTTAACTAAATGTTGTAGACTCAAACTTTTTGCTGTCATTAGTGTATTTTAGCAAAATGAAGATGATTCAAGCATTAATTTCATTGTGCTTTTGCTCATTTTGAAGATTTTGACATTTTCACCTGAAGTGTACAATAAGGCTGAAAATGCATTTAAAGCCATAAAAAGTTCATTTTGTCTCTCACACCTTAACTAAATGTTGTAGACTCAAACTTTTTGCTGTCATTAGTGTATGTTAGCAAAATGAAGATGATTCAAGCATTAATTTCATTGTGCTTTTGCTCATTTTGAAGATTTTGACATTTTCACCTGAAGTGTACAATCAGGCTGAAAATGCATTTAAAGCCATAAAAAGTTCAGTTTGGCTCTCACACCTTAACTAAATGTTGTAGACTCAAACTTTTTGCTGTCATTAGTGTATTTTAGCAAAATGAAGATGATTCAAGCATTAATTTCATTGTGCTTTTGCTCATTTTGAAGATTTTGACATTTTCACCTAAAGTGTACAATCAGGCTGAAAATGCATTTAAAGCCATAAAAAGTTCATTTTGGCTCTCACACCTTAACTAAATGTTGTAGACTCAAACTTTTTGCTGTCATTAGTGTATGTTAGCAAAATGAAGATGATTCAAGCATTCATTTCATTGTGCTTTTGCTCATTTTGAAGATTTTGACATTTTCACCTGAAGTGTACAATCGGGCTGAAAATGCATTTAAAGCCATAAAAAGTTCATTTTGGCTCTCACACCTTAACTAAATGTTGTAGACTCAAACTTTTTGCTGTCATTAGTGTATGTTAGCAAAATGAAGATGATTCAAGCATTAATTTCATTGTGCTTTTGCTCATTTTGAAGATTTTGACATTTTCACCTGAAGTGTACAATCAGGCTGAAAATGCATTTAAAGCCATAAAAAGTTCATTTTGGCTCTCACACCTTAACTAAATGTTGTAGACTCAAACTTTTTGCTGTCATTAGTGTATTTTAGCAAAATGAAGATGATTCAAGCATTAATTTCATTGTGCTTTTGTTCATTTTGAAGATTTTGACATTTTCACCTGAAGTGTACAATCAGGCTGAAAATGCATTTAAAGCCATAAAAAGTTCATTTTGGCTCTCACACCTTAACTAAATGTTGTAGACTCAAACTTTTTGCTGTCATTAGTGTATTTTAGCAAAATGAAGATGATTCAAGCATTAATTTCATTGTGCTTTTGCTCATTTTGAAGATTTTGACATTTTCACCTGAAGTGTACAATAAGGCTGAAAATGCATTTAAAGCCATAAAAAGTTCATTTTGGCTCTCACATCTTAACTAAATGTTGTAGACTCAAACTTTTTGCTGTCATTAGTGTATGTTAGCAAAATGAAGATGATTCAAGCATTAATTTCATTGTGCTTTTGCTCATTTTGAAGATTTTGACATTTTCACCTGAAGTGTACAATTAGGGGCTGAAAACGCGTTTAAAGCAATAAAAAGTTCATTTTGGCTCTCACACCTTAACTAAATGTTGTAGACTCAAACTTTTTGCTGTCATTAGTATATTTTAGCAAAATGAAGATGATTCAAGCATTCATTTTATTGTGCTTTTGCTCATTTTGAAGATTTTGACATTTTCACCTGAAGTGTACAATCGGGCTGAAAATGCATTTAAAGCCATAAAAAGTTCATTTTGGCTCTCACACCTTAACTAAATGTTATAGACTCAAACTTTTTGCTGTCATTAGTGTATGTTAGCAAAATGAAGATGATTCAAGCATTCATTTCATTGTGCTTTTGCTCATTTTGAAGATTTTGACATTTTCACCTGAAGTGTACAATCAGGCTGAAAATGCATTTAAAGCCATAAAAAGTTCATTTTGGCTCTCACACCTTAACTAAATGTTGTAGACTCAAACTTTTTGCTGTCATTAGTGTATTTTAGCAAAATGAAGATGATTCAAGCATTAATTTCATTGTGCTTTTGCTCATTTTGAAGATTTTGACATTTTCACCTGAAGTGTACAATAAGGCTGAAAATGCATTTAAAGCCATAAAAAGTTCATTTTGGCTCTCACACCTTAACTAAATGTTGTAGACTCAAACTTTTTGCTGTCATTAGTGTATGTTAGCAAAATGAAGATGATTCAAGCATTAATTTCATTGTGCTTTTGCTCATTTTGAAGATTTTGACATTTTCACCTGAAGTGTACAATTAGGGGCTGAAAACGCGTTTAAAGCAATAAAAAGTTCATTTTGGCTCTCACACCTTAACTAAATGTTGTAGACTCAAACTTTTTGCTGTCATTGGTATATTTTAGCAAAATGAAGATGATTCAAGCATTAATTTTATTGTGCTTTTGCTCATTTTGAAGATTTTGACATTTTCACCTGAAGTGTACAATCGGGCTGAAAATGCATTTAAAGCCATAAAAAGTTCATTTTGGCTCTCACACCTTAACTAAATGTTGTAGACTCAAACTTTTTGCTGTCATTAGTGTATTTTAGCAAAATGAAGATGATTCAAGCATTAATTTCATTGTGCTTTTGCTCATTTTGAAGATTTTGACATTTTCACCTGAAGTGTACAATCAGGCTGAAAATGCATTTAAAGCCATAAAAAGTTCATTTTGGCTCTCACACCTTAACTAAATGTTGTAGACTCAAACTTTTTGCTGTCATTAGTGTATTTTAGCAAAATGAAGATGATTCAAGCATTAATTTCATTGTGCTTTTGCTCATTTTGAAGATTTTGACATTTTCACCTGAAGTGTACAATCAGGCTGAAAATGCATTTAAAGCCATAAAAAGTTCATTTTGGCTCTCACACCTTAACTAAATGTTGTAGACTCAAACTTTTTGCTGTCATTAGTGTATTTTAGCAAAATGAAGATGATTCAAGCATTAATTTCATTGTGCTTTTGCTCATTTTGAAGATTTTGACATTTTCACCTGAAGTGTACAATAAGGCTGAAAATGCATTTAAAGCCATAAAAAGTTCATTTTGGCTCTCACACCTTAACTAAATGTTGTAGACTCAAACTTTTTGCTGTCATTAGTGTATGTTAGCAAAATGAAGATGATTCAAGCATTAATTTCATTGTGCTTTTGCTCATTTTGAAGATTTTGACATTTTCACCTGAAGTGTACAATAAGGCTGAAAATGCATTTAAAGCCATAAAAAGTTCATTTTGGCTCTCACATCTTAACTAAATGTTGTAGACTCAAACTTTTTGCTGTCATTAGTGTATGTTAGCAAAATGAAGATGATTCAAGCATTAATTTCATTGTGCTTTTGCTCATTTTGAAGATTTTGACATTTTCACCTGAAGTGTACAATTAGGGGCTGAAAACGCGTTTAAAGCAATAAAAAGTTCCTTTTGGCTCTCACACCTTAACTAAATGTTGTAGACTCAAACTTTTTGCTGTCATTGGTATATTTTAGCAAAATGAAGATGATTCAAGCATTAATTTTATTGTGCTTTTGCTCATTTTGAAGATTTTGACATTTTCACCTGAAGTGTACAATCGGGCTGAAAATGCATTTAAAGCCATAAAAAGTTCATTTTGGCTCTCACACCTTAACTAAATGTTGTAGACTCAAACTTTTTGCTGTCATTAGTGTATTTTAGCAAAATGAAGATGATTCAAGCATTAATTTCATTGTGCTTTTGCTCATTTTGAAGATTTTGACATTTTCACCTGAAGTGTACAATCAGGCTGAAAATGCATTTAAAGCCATAAAAAGTTCATTTTGGCTCTCACACCTTAACTAAATGTTGTAGACTCAAACTTTTTGCTGTCATTAGTGTATTTTAGCAAAATGAAGATGATTCAAGCATTAATTTCATTGTGCTTTTGCTCATTTTGAAGATTTTGACATTTTCACCTGAAGTGTACAATAAGGCTGAAAATGCATTTAAAGCCATAAAAAGTTCATTTTGGCTCTCACACCTTAACTAAATGTTGTAGACTCAAACTTTTTGCTGTCATTAGTGTATGTTAGCAAAATGAAGATGATTCAAGCATTAATTTCATTGTGCTTTTGCTCATTTTGAAGATTTTGACATTTTCACCTGAAGTGTACAATCAGGCTGAAAATGCATTTAAAGCCATAAAAAGTTCAGTTTGGCTCTCACACCTTAACTAAATGTTGTAGACTCAAACTTTTTGCTGTCATTAGTGTATTTTAGCAAAATGAAGATGATTCAAGCATTAATTTCATTGTGCTTTTGCTCATTTTGAAGATTTTGACATTTTCACCTAAAGTGTACAATCAGGCTGAAAATGCATTTAAAGCCATAAAAAGTTCATTTTGGCTCTCACACCTTAACTAAATGTTGTAGACTCAAACTTTTTGCTGTCATTAGTGTATGTTAGCAAAATGAAGATGATTCAAGCATTCATTTCATTGTGCTTTTGCTCATTTTGAAGATTTTGACATTTTCACCTGAAGTGTACAATCGGGCTGAAAATGCATTTAAAGCCATAAAAAGTTCATTTTGGCTCTCACACCTTAACTAAATGTTGTAGACTCAAACTTTTTGCTGTCATTAGTGTATGTTAGCAAAATGAAGATGATTCAAGCATTAATTTCATTGTGCTTTTGCTCATTTTGAAGATTTTGACATTTTCACCTGAAGTGTACAATCAGGCTGAAAATGCATTTAAAGCCATAAAAAGTTCATTTTGGCTCTCACACCTTAACTAAATGTTGTAGACTCAAACTTTTTGCTGTCATTAGTGTATTTTAGCAAAATGAAGATGATTCAAGCATTAATTTCATTGTGCTTTTGCTCATTTTGAAGATTTTGACATTTTCACCTGAAGTGTACAATCAGGCTGAAAATGCATTTAAAGCCATAAAAAGTTCATTTTGGCTCTCACACCTTAACTAAATGTTGTAGACTCAAACTTTTTGCTGTCATTAGTGTATTTTAGCAAAATGAAGATGATTCAAGCATTAATTTCATTGTGCTTTTGCTCATTTTGAAGATTTTGACATTTTCACCTGAAGTGTACAATAAGGCTGAAAATGCATTTAAAGCCATAAAAAGTTCATTTTGGCTCTCACATCTTAACTAAATGTTGTAGACTCAAACTTTTTGCTGTCATTAGTGTATGTTAGCAAAATGAAGATGATTCAAGCATTCATTTTATTGTGCTTTTGCTCATTTTGAAGATTTTGACATTTTCACCTGAAGTGTACAATCGGGCTGAAAATGCATTTAAAGCCATAAAAAGTTCATTTTGGCTCTCACACCTTAACTAAATGTTGTAGACTCAAACTTTTTGCTGTCATTAGTGTATGTTAGCAAAATGAAGATGATTCAAGCATTCATTTCATTGTGCTTTTGCTCATTTTGAAGATTTTGACATTTTCACCTGAAGTGTACAATCAGGCTGAAAATGCATTTAAAGCCATAAAAAGTTCATTTTGGCTCTCACACCTTAACTAAATGTTGTAGACTCAAACTTTTTGCTGTCATTAGTGTATGTTAGCAAAATGAAGATGATTCAAGCATTAATTTCATTGTGCTTTTGCTCATTTTGAAGATTTTGACATTTTCACCTGAAGTGTACAATCAGGCTGAAAATGCATTTAAAGCCATAAAAAGTTCATTTTGGCTCTCACACCTTAACTAAATGTTGTAGACTCAAACTTTTTGCTGTCATTAGTGTATGTTAGCAAAATGAAGATGATTCAAGCATTAATTTCATTGTGCTTTTGCTCATTTTGAAGATTTTGACATTTTCACCTGAAGTGTACAATTAGGGGCTGAAAACGCGTTTAAAGCAATAAAAAGTTCATTTTGGCTCTCACACCTTAACTAAATGTTGTAGACTCAAACTTTTTGCTGTCATTGGTATATTTTAGCAAAATGAAGATGATTCAAGCATTAATTTTATTGTGCTTTTGCTCATTTTGAAGATTTTGACATTTTCACCTGAAGTGTACAATCGGGCTGAAAATGCATTTAAAGCCATAAAAAAATCATTTTGGCTCTCACACCTTAACTAAATGTTGTAGACTCAAACTTTTTGCTGTCATTAGTGTATTTTAGCAAAATGAAGATGATTCAAGCATTAATTTCATTGTGCTTTTGCTCATTTGGAAGATTTTGACATTTTCACCTGAAGTGTACAATCAGGCTGAAAATGCATTTAAAGCCATAAAAAGTTCATTTTGGCTCTCACACCTTAACTAAATGTTGTAGACTCAAACTTTTTGCTGTCATTAGTGTATTTTAGCAAAATGAAGATGATTCAAGCATTAATTTCATTGTGCTTTTGCTCATTTTGAAGATTTTGACATTTTCACCTTAAGTGTACAATCAGGCTGAAAATGCATTTAAAGCCATAAAAAGTTCATTTTGGCTCTCACACCTTAACTAAATGTTGTAGACTCAAACTTTTTGCTGTCATTAGTGTATTTTAGCAAAATGAAGATGATTCAAGCATTAATTTCATTGTGCTTTTGCTCATTTTGAAGATTTTGACATTTTCACCTGAAGTGTACAATAAGGCTGAAAATGCATTTAAAGCCATAAAAAGTTCATTTTGGCTCTCACATCTTAACTAAATGTTGTAGACTCAAACTTTTTGCTGTCATTAGTGTATGTTAGCAAAATGAAGATGATTCAAGCATTAATTTCATTGTGCTTTTGCTCATTTTGAAGATTTTGACATTTTCACCTGAAGTGTACAATTAGGGGCTGAAAACGCGTTTAAAGCAATAAAAAGTTCATTTTGGCTCTCACACCTTAACTAAATGTTGTAGACTCAAACTTTTTGCTGTCATTGGTATATTTTAGCAAAATGAAGATGATTCAAGCATTAATTTTATTGTGCTTTTGCTCATTTTGAAGATTTTGACATTTTCACCTGAAGTGTACAATAAGGCTGAAAATGCATTTAAAGCCATAAAAAGTTCATTTTGGCTCTCACACCTTAACTAAATGTTGTAGACTCAAACTTTTTGCTGTCATTAGTGTATGTTAGCAAAATGAAGATGATTCAAGCATTAATTTCATTGTGCTTTTGCTCATTTTGAAGATTTTGACATTTTCACCTGAAGTGTACAATCAGGCTGAAAATGCATTTAAAGCCATAAAAAGTTCAGTTTGGCTCTCACACCTTAACTAAATGTTGTAGACTCAAACTTTTTGCTGTCATTAGTGTATTTTAGCAAAATGAAGATGATTCAAGCATTAATTTCATTGTGCTTTTGCTCATTTTGAAGATTTTGACATTTTCACCTAAAGTGTACAATCAGGCTGAAAATGCATTTAAAGCCATAAAAAGTTCATTTTGGCTCTCACACCTTAACTAAATGTTGTAGACTCAAACTTTTTGCTGTCATTAGTGTATGTTAGCAAAATGAAGATGATTCAAGCATTCATTTCATTGTGCTTTTGCTCATTTTGAAGATTTTGACATTTTCACCTGAAGTGTACAATCGGGCTGAAAATGCATTTAAAGCCATAAAAAGTTCATTTTGGCTCTCACACCTTAACTAAATGTTGTAGACTCAAACTTTTTGCTGTCATTAGTGTATTTTAGCAAAATGAAGATGATTCAAGCATTAATTTCATTGTGCTTTTGCTCATTTTGAAGATTTTGACATTTTCACCTGAAGTGTACAATCAGGCTGAAAATGCATTTAAAGCCATAAAAAGTTCATTTTGGCTCTCACACCTTAACTAAATGTTGTAGACTCAAACTTTTTGCTGTCATTAGTGTATTTTAGCAAAATGAAGATGATTCAAGCATTAATTTCATTGTGCTTTTGCTCATTTTGAAGATTTTGACCTTTTCACCTGAAGTGTACAATAAGGCTGAAAATGCATTTAAAGCCATAAAAAGTTCATTTTGGCTCTTCACATCTTAACTAAATGTTGTAGACTCAAACTTTTTGCTGTCATTAGTGTATGTTAGCAAAATGAAGATGATTCAAGCATTAATTTCATTGTGCTTTTGCTCATTTTGAAGATTTTGACATTTTCACCTGAAGTGTACAATTAGGGGCTGAAAACGCGTTTAAAGCAATAAAAAGTTCATTTTGGCTCTCACACCTTAACTAAATGTTGTAGACTCAAACTTTTTGCTGTCATGGTATATTTTAGCAAAATGAAGATGATTCAAGCATTAATTTTATTGTGCTTTTGCTCATTTTGAAGATTTTGACATTTTCACCTGAAGTGTACAATCGGGCTGAAAATGCATTTAAAGCCATAAAAAGTTCATTTTGGCTCTCACACCTTAACTAAATGTTGTAGACTCAAACTTTTTGCTGTCATTAGTGTATTTTAGCAAAATGAAGATGATTCAAGCATTAATTTCATTGTGCTTTTGCTCATTTTGAAGATTTTGACATTTTCACCTGAAGTGTACAATCAGGCTGAAAATGCATTTAAAGCCATAAAAAGTTCATTTTGGCTCTCACACCTTAACTAAATGTTGTAGACTCAAACTTTTTGCTGTCATTAGTGTATTTTAGCAAAATGAAGATGATTCAAGCATTAATTTCATTGTGCTTTTGCTCATTTTGAAGATTTTGACATTTTCACCTGAAGTGTACAATCAGGCTGAAAATGCATTTAAAGCCATAAAAAGTTCAGTTTGGCTCTCACACCTTAACTAAATGTTGTAGACTCAAACTTTTTGCTGTCATTAGTGTATTTTAGCAAAATGAAGATGATTCAAGCATTAATTTCATTGTGCTTTTGCTCATTTTGAAGATTTTGACATTTTCACCTGAAGTGTACAATTAGGGGCTGAAAACGCGTTTAAAGCAATAAAAAGTTCATTTTGGCTCTCACACCTTAACTAATGTTGTAGACTCAAACTTTTTGCTGTCATTAGTATATTTTAGCAAAATGAAGATGATTCAAGCATTCATTTTATTGTGCTTTTGCTCATTTGAAGATTTTGACATTTTCACCTGAAGTGTACAATCGGGCTGAAAATGCATTTAAAGCCATAAAAAGTTCATTTTGGCTCTCACACCTTAACTAAATGTTGTAGACTCAAACTTTTTGCTGTCATTAGTGTATGTTAGCAAAATGAAGATGATTCAAGCATTCATTTCATTGTGCTTTTGCTCATTTTGAAGATTTTGACATTTTCACCTGAAGTGTACAATCAGGCTGAAAATGCATTTAAAGCCATAAAAAGTTCATTTTGGCTCTCACACCTTAACTAATGTTGTAGACTCAAACTTTTTGCTGTCATTAGTGTATTTTAGCAAAATGAAGATGATTCAAGCATTAATTTCATTGTGCTTTTGCTCATTTTGAAGATTTTGACATTTTCACCTGAAGTGTACAATAAGGCTGAAAATGCATTTAAAGCCATAAAAAGTTCATTTTGGCTCTCACACCTTAACTAAATGTTGTAGACTCAAACTTTTTGCTGTCATTAGTGTATGTTAGCAAAATGAAGATGATTCAAGCATTAATTTCATTGTGCTTTTGCTCATTTTGAAGATTTTGACATTTTCACCTGAAGTGTACAATTAGGGGCTGAAAACGCGTTTAAAGCAATAAAAAGTTCATTTTGGCTCTCACACCTTAACTAAATGTTGTAGACTCAAACTTTTTGCTGTCATTGGTATATTTTAGCAAAATGAAGATGATTCAAGCATTAATTTTATTGTGCTTTTGCTCATTTTGAAGATTTTGACATTTTCACCTGAAGTGTACAATCGGGCTGAAAATGCATTTAAAGCCATAAAAAGTTCATTTTGGCTCTCACACCTTAACTAAATGTTGTAGACTCAAACTTTTTGCTGTCATTAGTGTATTTTAGCAAAATGAAGATGATTCAAGCATTAATTTCATTGTGCTTTTGCTCATTTTGAAGATTTTGACCTTTTCACCTGAAGTGTACAATAAGGCTGAAAATGCATTTAAAGCCATAAAAAGTTCATTTTGGCTCTCACATCTTAACTAAATGTTGTAGACTCAAACTTTTTGCTGTCATTAGTGTATGTTAGCAAAATGAAGATGATTCAAGCATTAATTTCATTGTGCTTTTGCTCATTTTGAAGATTTTGACATTTTCACCTGAAGTGTACAATTAGGGGCTGAAAACGCGTTTAAAGCAATAAAAAGTTCATTTTGGCTCTCACACCTTAACTAAATGTTGTAGACTCAAACTTTTTGCTGTCATTGGTATATTTTAGCAAAATGAAGATGATTCAAGCATTAATTTCATTGTGCTTTTGCTCATTTTGAAGATTTTGACATTTTCACCTGAAGTGTACAATCAGGCTGAAAATGCATTTAAAGCCATAAAAAGTTCATTTTGGCTCTCACACCTTAACTAAATGTTGTAGACTCAAACTTTTTGCTGTCATTAGTGTATTTTAGCAAAATGAAGATGATTCAAGCATTAATTTCATTGTGCTTTTGCTCATTTTGAAGATTTTGACATTTTCACCTGAAGTGTACAATAAGGCTGAAAATGCATTTAAAGCCATAAAAAGTTCATTTTGGCTCTCACATCTTAACTAAATGTTGTAGACTCAAACTTTTTGCTGTCATTAGTGTATGTTAGCAAAATGAAGATGATTCAAGCATTCATTTTATTGTGCTTTTGCTCATTTTGAAGATTTTGACATTTTCACCTGAAGTGTACAATCGGGCTGAAAATGCATTTAAAGCCATAAAAAGTTCATTTTGGCTCTCACACCTTAACTAAATGTTGTAGACTCAAACTTTTTGCTGTCATTAGTGTATGTTAGCAAAATGAAGATGATTCAAGCATTCATTTCATTGTGCTTTTGCTCATTTTGAAGATTTTGACATTTTCACCTGAAGTGTACAATCAGGCTGAAAATGCATTTAAAGCCATAAAAAGTTCATTTTGGCTCTCACACCTTAACTAAATGTTGTAGACTCAAACTTTTTGCTGTCATTAGTGTATGTTAGCAAAATGAAGATGATTCAAGCATTAATTTCATTGTGCTTTTGCTCATTTTGAAGATTTTGACATTTTCACCTGAAGTGTACAATCAGGCTGAAAATGCATTTAAAGCCATAAAAAGTTCATTTTGGCTCTCACACCTTAACTAAATGTTGTAGACTCAAACTTTTTGCTGTCATTAGTGTATGTTAGCAAAATGAAGATGATTCAAGCATTAATTTCATTGTGCTTTTGCTCATTTTGAAGATTTTGACATTTTCACCTGAAGTGTACAATTAGGGGCTGAAAACGCGTTTAAAGCAATAAAAAGTTCATTTTGGCTCTCACACCTTAACTAAATGTTGTAGACTCAAACTTTTTGCTGTCATTAGTATATTTTAGCAAAATGAAGATGATTCAAGCATTAATTTTATTGTGCTTTTGCTCATTTTGAAGATTTTGACATTTTCACCTGAAGTGTACAATCAGGCTGAAAATGCATTTAAAGCCATAAAAAGTTCATTTTGGCTCTCACACCTTAACTAAATGTTGTAGACTCAAACTTTTTGCTGTCATTAGTGTATTTTAGCAAAATGAAGATGATTCAAGCATTAATTTCATTGTGCTTTTGCTCATTTTGAAGATTTTGACATTTTCACCTGAAGTGTACAATCGGGCTGAAAATGCATTTAAAGCCATAAAAAGTTCATTTTGGCTCTCACACCTTAACTAAATGTTGTAGACTCAAACTTTTTGCTGTCATTAGTGTATTTTAGCAAAATGAAGATGATTCAAGCATTAATTTCATTGTGCTTTTGCTCATTTTGAAGATTTTGACATTTTCACCTGAAGTGTACAATCGGGCTGAAAATGCATTTAAAGCCATAAAAAGTTCATTTTGGCTCTCACACCTTAACTAAATGTTGTAGACTCAAACTTTTTGCTGTCATTAGTGTATGTTAGCAAAATGAAGATGATTCAAGCATTAATTTCATTGTGCTTTTGCTCATTTTGAAGATTTTGACATTTTCACCTGAAGTGTACAATCAGGCTGAAAATGCATTTAAAGCCATAAAAAGTTCATTTTGGCTCTCACACCTTAACTAAATGTTGTAGACTCAAACTTTTTGCTGTCATTAGTGTATTTTAGCAAAATGAAGATGATTCAAGCATTAATTTCATTGTGCTTTTGCTCATTTTGAAGATTTTGACATTTTCACCTGAAGTGTACAATTAGGGGCTGAAAACGCGTTTAAAGCAATAAAAAGTTCATTTTGGCTCTCACACCTTAACTAAATGTTGTAGACTCAAACTTTTTGCTGTCATTAGTATATTTTAGCAAAATGAAGATGATTCAAGCATTAATTTTATTGTGCTTTTGCTCATTTTGAAGATTTTGACATTTTCACCTGAAGTGTACAATCAGGCTGAAAATGCATTTAAAGCCATAAAAAGTTCATTTTGGCTCTCACACCTTAACTAAATGTTGTAGACTCAAACTTTTTGCTGTCATTAGTGTATTTTAGCAAAATGAAGATGATTCAAGCATTAATTTCATTGTGCTTTTGCTCATTTTGAAGATTTTGACATTTTCACCTGAAGTGTACAATCAGGCTGAAAATGCATTTAAAGCCATAAAAAGTTCATTTTGGCTCTCACACCTTAACTAAATGTTGTAGACTCAAACTTTTTGCTGTCATTAGTGTATGTTAGCAAAATGAAGATGATTCAAGCATTAATTTCATTGTGCTTTTGCTCATTTTGAAGATTTTGACATTTTCACCTGAAGTGTACAATCGGGCTGAAAATGCATTTAAAGCCATAAAAAGTTAATTTTGGCTCTCACACCTTAACTAAATGTTGTAGACTCAAACTTTTTGCTGTCATTAGTGTATGTTAGCAAAATGAAGATGATTCAAGCATTAATTTCATTGTGCTTTTGCTCATTTTGAAGATTTTGACATTTTCACCTGAAGTGTACAATCAGGCTGAAAATGCATTTAAAGCCATAAAAAGTTCATTTTGGCTCTCACACCTTAACTAAATGTTGTAGACTCAAACTTTTTGCTGTCATTAGTGTATTTTAGCAAAATGAAGATGATTCAAGCATTAATTTCATTGTGCTTTTGCTCATTTTGAAGATTTTGACATTTTCACCTGAAGTGTACAATTAGGGGCTGAAAACGCGTTTAAAGCAATAAAAAGTTCATTTTGGCTCTCACACCTTAACTAAATGTTGTAGACTCAAACTTTTTGCTGTCATTAGTATATTTTAGCAAAATGAAGATGATTCAAGCATTAATTTTATTGTGCTTTTGCTCATTTTGAAGATTTTGACATTTTCACCTGAAGTGTACAATCAGGCTGAAAATGCATTTAAAGCCATAAAAAGTTCATTTTGGCTCTCACACCTTAACTAAATGTTGTAGACTCAAACTTTTTGCTGTCATTAGTGTATTTTAGCAAAATGAAGATGATTCAAGCATTAATTTCATTGTGCTTTTGCTCATTTCGAAGATTTTGACATTTTCACCTGAAGTGTACAATCAGGCTGAAAATGCATTTAAAGCCATAAAAAGTTCATTTTGGCTCTCACACCTTAACTAAATGTTGTAGACTCAAACTTTTTGCTGTCATTAGTGTATGTTAGCAAAATGAAGATGATTCAAGCATTAATTTCATTGTGCTTTTGCTCATTTTGAAGATTTTGACATTTTCACCTGAAGTGTACAATCGGGCTGAAAATGCATTTAAAGCCATAAAAAGTTAATTTTGGCTCTCACACCTTAACTAAATGTTGTAGACTCAAACTTTTTGCTGTCATTAGTGTATTTTAGCAAAATGAAGATGATTCAAGCATTAATTTCATTGTGCTTTTGCTCATTTTGAAGATTTTGACATTTTCACCTGAAGTGTACAATCGGGCTGAAAATGCATTTAAAGCCATAAAAAGTTAATTTTGGCTCTCACACCTTAACTAAATGTTGTAGACTCAAACTTTTTGCTGTCATTAGTGTATGTTAGCAAAATGAAGATGATTCAAGCATTAATTTCATTGTGCTTTTGCTCATTTTGAAGATTTTGACATTTTCACCTGAAGTGTACAATCAGGCTGAAAATGCATTTAAAGCCATAAAAAGTTCATTTTGGCTCTCACACCTTAACTAAATGTTGTAGACTCAAACTTTTTGCTGTCATTAGTGTATTTTAGCAAAATGAAGATGATTCAAGCATTAATTTTATTGTGCTTTTGCTCATTTTGAAGATTTTGACATTTTCACCTGAAGTGTACAATTAGGGGCTGAAAACGCGTTTAAAGCAATAAAAAGTTCATTTTGGCTCTCACACCTTAACTAAATGTTGTAGACTCAAACTTTTTGCTGTCATTAGTATATTTTAGCAAAATGAAGATGATTCAAGCATTAATTTCATTGTGCTTTTGCTCATTTTGAAGATTTTGACATTTTCACCTGAAGTGTACAATCAGGCTGAAAATGCATTTAAAGCCATAAAAAGTTCATTTTGGCTCTCACACCTTAACTAAATGTTGTAGACTCAAACTTTTTGCTGTCATTAGTGTATTTTAGCAAAATGAAGATGATTCAAGCATTAATTTCATTGTGCTTTTGCTCATTTTGAAGATTTTGACATTTTCACCTGAAGTGTACAATTAGGGGCTGAAAACGCGTTTAAAGTTATAAAAAGTTCATTTTGGCTCTCACACCTTAACTAAATGTTGTAGACTCAAACTTTTTGCTGTCATTAGTATATTTTAGCAAAATGAAGATGATTCAAGCATTAATTTTATTGTGCTTTTGCTCATTTTGAAGATTTTGACATTTTCACCTGAAGTGTACAATCAGGCTGAAAATGCATTTAAAGCCATAAAAAGTTCATTTTGGCTCTCACACCTTAACTGAATGTTGTAGACTCAAACTTTTTGCTGTCATTAGTGTATTTTAGCAAAATGAAGATGATTCAAGCATTAATTTCATTGTGCTTTTGCTCATTTTGAAGATTTTGACATTTTCACCTGAAGTGTACAATCAGGCTGAAAATGCATTTAAAGCCATAAAAAGTTCATTTTGGCTCTCACACCTTAACTAAATGTTGTAGACTCAAACTTTTTGCTGTCATTAGTGTATTTTAGCAAAATGAAGATGATTCAAGCATTAATTTCATTGTGCTTTTGCTCATTTTGAAGATTTTGACATTTTCACCTGAAGTGTACAATCGGGCTGAAAATGCATTTAAAGCCATAAAAAGTTCATTTTGGCTCTCACACCTTAACTAAATGTTGTAGACTCAAACTTTTTGCTGTCATTAGTGTATTTTAGCAAAATGAAGATGATTCAAGCATTAATTTCATTGTGCTTTTGCTCATTTTGAAGATTTTGACATTTTCACCTGAAGTGTACAATTAGGGGCTGAAAACGCGTTTAAAGCAATAAAAAGTTCATTTTGGCTCTCACACCTTAACTAAATGTTGTAGACTCAAACTTTTTGCTGTCATTGGTATATTTTAGCAAAATGAAGATGATTCAAGCATTAATTTTATTGTGCTTTTGCTCATTTTGAAGATTTTGACATTTTCACCTGAAGTGTACAATCGGGCTGAAAATGCATTTAAAGCCATAAAAAGTTCATTTTGGCTCTCACACCTTAACTAAATGTTGTAGACTCAAACTTTTTGCTGTCATTAGTGTATTTTAGCAAAATGAAGATGATTCAAGCATTAATTTCATTGTGCTTTTGCTCATTTTGAAGATTTTGACATTTTCACCTGAAGTGTACAATCAGGCTGAAAATGCATTTAAAGCCATAAAAAGTTCATTTTGGCTCTCACACCTTAACTAAATGTTGTAGACTCAAACTTTTTGCTGTCATTAGTGTATTTTAGCAAAATGAAGATGATTCAAGCATTAATTTCATTGTGCTTTTGCTCATTTTGAAGATTTTGACATTTTCACCTGAAGTGTACAATCAGGCTGAAAATGCATTTAAAGCCATAAAAAGTTCAGTTTGGCTCTCACACCTTAACTAAATGTTGTAGACTCAAACTTTTTGCTGTCATTAGTGTATTTTAGCAAAATGAAGATGATTCAAGCATTAATTTCATTGTGCTTTTGCTCATTTTGAAGATTTTGACATTTTCACCTGAAGTGTACAATTAGGGGCTGAAAACGCGTTTAAAGCAATAAAAAGTTCATTTTGGCTCTCACACCTTAACTAAATGTTGTAGACTCAAACTTTTTGCTGTCATTAGTATATTTTAGCAAAATGAAGATGATTCAAGCATTCATTTTATTGTGCTTTTGCTCATTTTGAAGATTTTGACATTTTCACCTGAAGTGTACAATCGGGCTGAAAATGCATTTAAAGCCATAAAAAGTTCATTTTGGCTCTCACACCTTAACTAAATGTTGTAGACTCAAACTTTTTGCTGTCATTAGTGTATGTTAGCAAAATGAAGATGATTCAAGCATTCATTTCATTGTGCTTTTGCTCATTTTGAAGATTTTGACATTTTCACCTGAAGTGTACAATCAGGCTGAAAATGCATTTAAAGCCATAAAAAGTTCATTTTGGCTCTCACACCTTAACTAAATGTTGTAGACTCAAACTTTTTGCTGTCATTAGTGTATTTTAGCAAAATGAAGATGATTCAAGCATTAATTTCATTGTGCTTTTGCTCATTTTGAAGATTTTGACATTTTCACCTGAAGTGTACAATAAGGCTGAAAATGCATTTAAAGCCATAAAAAGTTCATTTTGGCTCTCACACCTTAACTAAATGTTGTAGACTCAAACTTTTTGCTGTCATTAGTGTATGTTAGCAAAATGAAGATGATTCAAGCATTAATTTCATTGTGCTTTTGCTCATTTTGAAGATTTTGACATTTTCACCTGAAGTGTACAATTAGGGGCTGAAAACGCGTTTAAAGCAATAAAAAGTTCATTTTGGCTCTCACACCTTAACTAAATGTTGTAGACTCAAACTTTTTGCTGTCATTGGTATATTTTAGCAAAATGAAGATGATTCAAGCATTAATTTTATTGTGCTTTTGCTCATTTTGAAGATTTTGACATTTTCACCTGAAGTGTACAATCGGGCTGAAAATGCATTTAAAGCCATAAAAAGTTCATTTTGGCTCTCACACCTTAACTAAATGTTGTAGACTCAAACTTTTTGCTGTCATTAGTGTATTTTAGCAAAATGAAGATGATTCAAGCATTAATTTCATTGTGCTTTTGCTCATTTTGAAGATTTTGACCTTTTCACCTGAAGTGTACAATAAGGCTGAAAATGCATTTAAAGCCATAAAAAGTTCATTTTGGCTCTCACATCTTAACTAAATGTTGTAGACTCAAACGTTTTGCTGTCATTAGTGTATGTTAGCAAAATGAAGATGATTCAAGCATTAATTTCATTGTGCTTTTGCTCATTTTGAAGATTTTGACATTTTCACCTGAAGTGTACAATTAGGGGCTGAAAACGCGTTTAAAGCAATAAAAAGTTCATTTTGGCTCTCACACCTTAACTAAATGTTGTAGACTCAAACTTTTTGCTGTCATTGGTATATTTTAGCAAAATGAAGATGATTCAAGCATTAATTTTATTGTGCTTTTGCTCATTTTGAAGATTTTGACATTTTCACCTGAAGTGTACAATCGGGCTGAAAATGCATTTAAAGCCATAAAAAGTTCATTTTGGCTCTCACACCTTAACTAAATGTTGTAGACTCAAACTTTTTGCTGTCATTAGTGTATTTTAGCAAAATGAAGATGATTCAAGCATTAATTTCATTGTGCTTTTGCTCATTTTGAAGATTTTGACATTTTCACCTGAAGTGTACAATCGGGCTGAAAATGCATTTAAAGCCATAAAAAGTTCATTTTGGCTCTCACACCTTAACTAAATGTTGTAGACTCAAACTTTTTGCTGTCATTAGTGTATGTTAGCAAAATGAAGATAATTCAAGCATTAATTTCATTGTGCTTTTGCTCATTTTGAAGATTTTGACATTTTCACCTGAAGTGTACAATCAGGCTGAAAATGCATTTAAAGCCATAAAAAGTTCATTTTGGCTCTCACACCTTAACTAAATGTTGTAGACTCAAACTTTTTGCTGTCATTAGTGTATTTTAGCAAAATGAAGATGATTCAAGCATTAATTTCATTGTGCTTTTGCTCATTTTGAAGATTTTGACATTTTCACCTGAAGTGTACAATTAGGGGCTGAAAACGCGTTTAAAGCCATAAAAAGTTCATTTTGGCTCTCACACCTTAACTAAATGTTGTAGACTCAAACTTTTTGCTGTCATTAGTGTATTTTAGCAAAATGAAGATGATTCAAGCATTAATTTCATTGTGCTTTTGCTCATTTTGAAGATTTTGACATTTTCACCTGAAGTGTACAATCAGGCTGAAAATGCATTTAAAGCAATAAAAAGTTCATTTTGGCTCTCACACCTTAACTAAATGTTGTAGATTCAAACTTTTTGCTGTCATTAGTGTATTTTAGCAAAATGAAGATGATTCAAGCATTAATTTCATTGTGCATTTGCTCATTTTGAAGATTTTGACATTTTCACCTGAAGTGTACAATTAGGGGCTGAAAACGAGTTTAAAGCAATAAAAAGTTCATTTTGGCTCTCACACCTTAACTAAATGTTGTAGACTCAAACTTTTTGCTGTCATTAGTATATTTTAGCAAAATGAAGATGATTCAAGCATTAATTTTATTGTGCTTTTGCTCATTTTGAAGATTTTGACATTTTCACCTGAAGTGTACAATCAGGCTGAAAATGCATTTAAAGCCATAAAAAGTTCATTTTGGCTCTCACACCTTAACTAAATGTTGTAGACTCAAACTTTTTGCTGTCATTAGTGTATTTTAGCAAAATGAAGATGATTCAAGCATTAATTTCATTGTGCATTTGCTCATTTTGAAGATTTTGACATTTTCACCTGAAGTGTACAATCAGGCTGAAAATGCATTTAAAGCAATAAAAAGTTCATTTTGGCTCTCACACCTTAACTAAATGTTGTAGATTCAAACTTTTTGCTGTCATTAGTGTATTTTAGCAAAATGAAGATGATTCAAGCATTAATTTCATTGTGCATTTGCTCATTTTGAAGATTTTGACATTTTCACCTGAAGTGTACAATTAGGGGCTGAAAACGCGTTTAAAGCAATAAAAAGTTCATTTTGGCTCTCACACCTTAACTAAATGTTGTAGACTCAAACTTTTTGCTGTCATTAGTATATTTTAGCAAAATGAAGATGATTCAAGCATTAATTTCATTGTGCTTTTGCTCATTTTGAAGATTTTGACATTTTCACCTGAAGTGTACAATCGGGCTGAAAATGCATTTAAAGCCATAAAAAGTTCATTTTGGCTCTCACACCTTAACTAAATGTTGTAGACTCAAACTTTTTGCTGTCATTAGTGTATGTTAGCAAAATGAAGATGATTCAAGCATTAATTTCATTGTGCTTTTGCTCATTTTGAAGATTTTGACATTTTCACCTGAAGTGTACAATCAGGCTGAAAATGCATTTAAAGCCATAAAAAGTTCATTTTGGCTCTCACACCTTAACTAAATGTTGTAGACTCAAACTTTTTGCTGTCATTAGTGTATTTTAGCAAAATGAAGATGATTCAAGCATTAATTTCATTGTGCTTTTGCTCATTTTGAAGATTTTGACATTTTCACCTGAAGTGTACAATTAGGGGCTGAAAACGCGTTTAAAGCAATAAAAAGTTCATTTTGGCTCTCACACCTTAACTAAATGTTGTAGACTCAAACTTTTTGCTGTCATTAGTATATTTTAGCAAAATGAAGATGATTCAAGCATTAATTTTATTGTGCTTTTGCTCATTTTGAAGATTTTGACATTTTCACCTGAAGTGTACAATCAGGCTGAAAATGCATTTAAAGCCATAAAAAGTTCATTTTGGCTCTCACACCTTAACTAAATGTTGTAGACTCAAACTTTTTGCTGTCATTAGTGTATTTTAGCAAAATGAAGATGATTCAAGCATTAATTTCATTGTGCTTTTGCTCATTTTGAAGATTTTGACATTTTCACCTGAAGTGTACAATCGGGCTGAAAATGCATTTAAAGCCATAAAAAGTTCATTTTGGCTCTCACACCTTAACTAAATGTTGTAGACTCAAACTTTTTGCTGTCATTAGTGTATTTTAGCAAAATGAAGATGATTCAAGCATTAATTTCATTGTGCTTTTGCTCATTTTGAAGATTTTGACATTTTCACCTGAAGTGTACAATCGGGCTGAAAATGCATTTAAAGCCATAAAAAGTTCATTTTGGCTCTCACACCTTAACTAAATGTTGTAGACTCAAACTTTTTGCTGTCATTAGTGTATGTTAGCAAAATGAAGATGATTCAAGCATTAATTTCATTGTGCTTTTGCTCATTTTGAAGATTTTGACATTTTCACCTGAAGTGTACAATCAGGCTGAAAATGCATTTAAAGCCATAAAAAGTTCATTTTGGCTCTCACACCTTAACTAAATGTTGTAGACTCAAACTTTTTGCTGTCATTAGTGTATTTTAGCAAAATGAAGATGATTCAAGCATTAATTTCATTGTGCTTTTGCTCATTTTGAAGATTTTGACATTTTCACCTGAAGTGTACAATTAGGGGCTGAAAACGCGTTTAAAGCCATAAAAAGTTCATTTTGGCTCTCACACCTTAACTAAATGTTGTAGACTCAAACTTTTTGCTGTCATTAGTGTATTTTAGCAAAATGAAGATGATTCAAGCATTAATTTCATTGTGCTTTTGCTCATTTTGAAGATTTTGACATTTTCACCTGAAGTGTACAATCAGGCTGAAAATGCATTTAAAGCAATAAAAAGTTCATTTTGGCTCTCACACCTTAACTAAATGTTGTAGATTCAAACTTTTTGCTGTCATTAGTGTATTTTAGCAAAATGAAGATGATTCAAGCATTAATTTCATTGTGCATTTGCTCATTTTGAAGATTTTGACATTTTCACCTGAAGTGTACAATTAGGGGCTGAAAACGAGTTTAAAGCAATAAAAAGTTCATTTTGGCTCTCACACCTTAACTAAATGTTGTAGACTCAAACTTTTTGCTGTCATTAGTGTATTTTAGCAAAATGAAGATGATTCAAGCATTAATTTCATTGTGCTTTTGCTCATTTTGAAGATTTTGACATTTTCACCTGAAGTGTACAATCGGGCTGAAAATGCATTTAAAGCCATAAAAAGTTCATTTTGGCTCTCACACCTTAACTAAATGTTGTAGACTCAAACTTTTTGCTGTCATTAGTGTATTTTAGCAAAATGAAGATGATTCAAGCATTAATTTCATTGTGCTTTTGCTCATTTTGAAGATTTTGACATTTTCACCTGAAGTGTACAATCAGGCTGAAAATGCATTTAAAGCCATAAAAAGTTCATTTTGGCTCTCACACCTTAACTAAATGTTGTAGACTCAAACTTTTTGCTGTCATTAGTGTATTTTAGCAAAATGAAGATGATTCAAGCATTAATTTTATTGTGCTTTTGCTCATTTTGAAGATTTTGACATTTTCACCTGAAGTGTACAATCAGGCTGAAAATGCATTTAAAGCCATAAAAAGTTCATTTTGGCTCTCACACCTTAACTAAATGTTGTAGACTCAAACTTTTTGCTGTCATTAGTGTATTTTAGCAAAATGAAGATGATTCAAGCATTAATTTCATTGTGCTTTTGCTCATTTTGAAGATTTTGACATTTTCACCTGAAGTGTACAATCAGGCTGAAAATGCATTTAAAGCAATAAAAAGTTCATTTTGGCTCTCACACCTTAACTAAATGTTGTAGATTCAAACTTTTTGCTGTCATTAGTGTATTTTAGCAAAATGAAGATGATTCAAGCATTAATTTCATTGTGCATTTGCTCATTTTGAAGATTTCGACATTTTCACCTGAAGTGTACAATTAGGGGCTGAAAACGCGTTTAAAGCAATAAAAAGTTCATTTTGGCTCTCACACCTTAACTAAATGTTGTAGACTCAAACTTTTTGCTGTCATTAGTATATTTTAGCAAAATGAAGATGATTCAAGCATTAATTTCATTGTGCTTTTGCTCATTTTGAAGATTTTGACATTTTCACCTGAAGTGTACAATCGGGCTGAAAATGCATTTAAAGCCATAAAAAGTTCATTTTGGCTCTCACACCTTAACTAAATGTTGTAGACTCAAACTTTTTGCTGTCATTAGTGTATGTTAGCAAAATGAAGATGATTCAAGCATTAATTTCATTGTGCTTTTGCTCATTTTGAAGATTTTGACATTTTCACCTGAAGTGTACAATCAGGCTGAAAATGCATTTAAAGCCATAAAAAGTTCATTTTGGCTCTCACACCTTAACTAAATGTTGTAGACTCAAACTTTTTGCTGTCATTAGTGTATTTTAGCAAAATGAAGATGATTCAAGCATTAATTTCATTGTGCTTTTGCTCATTTTGAAGATTTTGACATTTTCACCTGAAGTGTACAATTAGGGGCTGAAAACGCGTTTAAAGCAATAAAAAGTTCATTTTGGCTCTCACACCTTAACTAAATGTTGTAGACTCAAACTTTTTGCTGTCATTAGTATATTTTAGCAAAATGAAGATGATTCAAGCATTAATTTCATTGTGCTTTTGCTCATTTTGAAGATTTTGACATTTTCACCTGAAGTGTACAATCAGGCTGAAAATGCATTTAAAGCCATAAAAAGTTCATTTTGGCTCTCACACCTTAACTAAATGTTGTAGACTCAAACTTTTTGCTGTCATTAGTGTATGTTAGCAAAATGAAGATGATTCAAGCATTAATTTCATTGTGCTTTTGCTCATTTTGAAGATTTTGACATTTTCACCTGAAGTGTACAATCGGGCTGAAAATGCATTTAAAGCCATAAAAAGTTAATTTTGGCTCTCACACCTTAACTAAATGTTGTAGACTCAAACTTTTTGCTGTCATTAGTGTATGTTAGCAAAATGAAGATGATTCAAGCATTAATTTCATTGTGCTTTTGCTCATTTTGAAGATTTTGACATTTTCACCTGAAGTGTACAATCAGGCTGAAAATGCATTTAAAGCCATAAAAAGTTCATTTTGGCTCTCACACCTTAACTAAATGTTGTAGACTCAAACTTTTTGCTGTCATTAGTGTATTTTAGCAAAATGAAGATGATTCAAGCATTAATTTCATTGTGCTTTTGCTCATTTTGAAGATTTTGACATTTTCACCTGAAGTGTACAATTAGGGGCTGAAAACGCGTTTAAAGCAATAAAAAGTTCATTTTGGCTCTCACACCTTAACTAAATGTTGTAGACTCAAACTTTTTGCTGTCATTAGTATATTTTAGCAAAATGAAGATGATTCAAGCATTAATTTTATTGTGCTTTTGCTCATTTTGAAGATTTTGACATTTTCACCTGAAGTGTACAATCAGGCTGAAAATGCATTTAAAGCCATAAAAAGTTCATTTTGGCTCTCACACCTTAACTAAATGTTGTAGACTCAAACTTTTTGCTGTCATTAGTGTATTTTAGCAAAATGAAGATGATTCAAGCATTAATTTCATTGTGCTTTTGCTCATTTTGAAGATTTTGACATTTTCACCTGAAGTGTACAATCAGGCTGAAAATGCATTTAAAGCCATAAAAAGTTCATTTTGGCTCTCACACCTTAACTAAATGTTGTAGACTCAAACTTTTTGCTGTCATTAGTGTATGTTAGCAAAATGAAGATGATTCAAGCATTAATTTCATTGTGCTTTTGCTCATTTTGAAGATTTTGACATTTTCACCTGAAGTGTACAATCGGGCTGAAAATGCATTTAAAGCCATAAAAAGTTCATTTTGGCTCTCACACCTTAACTAAATGTTGTAGACTCAAACTTTTTGCTGTCATTAGTGTATGTTAGCAAAATGAAGATGATTCAAGCATTAATTTCATTGTGCTTTTGCTCATTTTGAAGATTTTGACATTTTCACCTGAAGTGTACAATCAGGCTGAAAATGCATTTAAAGCCATAAAAAGTTCATTTTGGCTCTCACACCTTAACTAAATGTTGTAGACTCAAACTTTTTGCTGTCATTAGTGTATTTTAGCAAAATGAAGATGATTCAAGCATTAATTTCATTGTGCTTTTGCTCATTTTGAAGATTTTGACATTTTCACCTGAAGTGTACAATTAGGGGCTGAAAACGCGTTTAAAGCAATAAAAAGTTCATTTTGGCTCTCACACCTTAACTAAATGTTGTAGACTCAAACTTTTTGCTGTCATTAGTATATTTTAGCAAAATGAAGATGATTCAAGCATTAATTTCATTGTGCTTTTGCTCATTTTGAAGATTTTGACATTTTCACCTGAAGTGTACAATCAGGCTGAAAATGCATTTAAAGCCATAAAAAGTTCATTTTGGCTCTCACACCTTAACTAAATGTTGTAGACTCAAACTTTTTGCTGTCATTAGTGTATGTTAGCAAAATGAAGATGATTCAAGCATTAATTTCATTGTGCTTTTGCTCATTTTGAAGATTTTGACATTTTCACCTGAAGTGTACAATCGGGCTGAAAATGCATTTAAAGCCATAAAAAGTTAATTTTGGCTCTCACACCTTAACTAAATGTTGTAGACTCAAACTTTTTGCTGTCATTAGTGTATGTTAGCAAAATGAAGATGATTCAAGCATTAATTTCATTGTGCTTTTGCTCATTTTGAAGATTTTGACATTTTCACCTGAAGTGTACAATCAGGCTGAAAATGCATTTAAAGCCATAAAAAGTTCATTTTGGCTCTCACACCTTAACTAAATGTTGTAGACTCAAACTTTTTGCTGTCATTAGTGTATTTTAGCAAAATGAAGATGATTCAAGCATTAATTTCATTGTGCTTTTGCTCATTTTGAAGATTTTGACATTTTCACCTGAAGTGTACAATTAGGGGCTGAAAACGCGTTTAAAGCAATAAAAAGTTCATTTTGGCTCTCACACCTTAACTAAATGTTGTAGACTCAAACTTTTTGCTGTCATTAGTATATTTTAGCAAAATGAAGATGATTCAAGCATTAATTTTATTGTGCTTTTGCTCATTTTGAAGATTTTGACATTTTCACCTGAAGTGTACAATCAGGCTGAAAATGCATTTAAAGCCATAAAAAGTTCATTTTGGCTCTCACACCTTAACTAAATGTTGTAGACTCAAACTTTTTGCTGTCATTAGTGTATTTTAGCAAAATGAAGATGATTCAAGCATTAATTTCATTGTGCTTTTGCTCATTTTGAAGATTTTGACATTTTCACCTGAAGTGTACAATCAGGCTGAAAATGCATTTAAAGCCATAAAAAGTTCATTTTGGCTCTCACACCTTAACTAAATGTTGTAGACTCAAACTTTTTGCTGTCATTAGTGTATGTTAGCAAAATGAAGATGATTCAAGCATTAATTTCATTGTGCTTTTGCTCATTTTGAAGATTTTGACATTTTCACCTGAAGTGTACAATCGGGCTGAAAATGCATTTAAAGCCATAAAAAGTTAATTTTGGCTCTCACACCTTAACTAAATGTTGTAGACTCAAACTTTTTGCTGTCATTAGTGTATGTTAGCAAAATGAAGATGATTCAAGCATTAATTTCATTGTGCTTTTGCTCATTTTGAAGATTTTGACATTTTCACCTGAAGTGTACAATCAGGCTGAAAATGCATTTAAAGCCATAAAAAGTTCATTTTGGCTCTCACACCTTAACTAAATGTTGTAGACTCAAACTTTTTGCTGTCATTAGTGTATTTTAGCAAAATGAAGATGATTCAAGCATTAATTTCATTGTGCTTTTGCTCATTTTGAAGATTTTGACATTTTCACCTGAAGTGTACAATTAGGGGCTGAAAACGCGTTTAAAGTTATAAAAAGTTCATTTTGGCTCTCACACCTTAACTAAATGTTGTAGACTCAAACTTTTTGCTGTCATTAGTATATTTTAGCAAAATGAAGATGATTCAAGCATTAATTTTATTGTGCTTTTGCTCATTTTGAAGATTTTGACATTTTCACCTGAAGTGTACAATCAGGCTGAAAATGCATTTAAAGCCATAAAAAGTTCATTTTGGCTCTCACACCTTAACTGAATGTTGTAGACTCAAACTTTTTGCTGTCATTAGTGTATTTTAGCAAAATGAAGATGATTCAAGCATTAATTTCATTGTGCTTTTGCTCATTTTGAAGATTTTGACATTTTCACCTGAAGTGTACAATCAGGCTGAAAATGCATTTAAAGCCATAAAAAGTTCATTTTGGCTCTCACACCTTAACTAAATGTTGTAGACTCAAACTTTTTGCTGTCATTAGTGTATTTTAGCAAAATGAAGATGATTCAAGCATTAATTTCATTGTGCTTTTGCTCATTTTGAAGATTTTGACATTTTCACCTGAAGTGTACAATCGGGCTGAAAATGCATTTAAAGCCATAAAAAGTTCATTTTGGCTCTCACACCTTAACTAAATGTTGTAGACTCAAACTTTTTGCTGTCATTAGTGTATTTTAGCAAAATGAAGATGATTCAAGCATTAATTTCATTGTGCTTTTGCTCATTTTGAAGATTTTGACATTTTCACCTGAAGTGTACAATCGGGCTGAAAATGCATTTAAAGCCATAAAAAGTTCATTTTGGCTCTCACACCTTAACTAAATGTTGTAGACTCAAACTTTTTGCTGTCATTAGTGTATTTTAGCAAAATGAAGATGATTCAAGCATTAATTTCATTGTGCTTTTGCTCATTTTGAAGATTTTGACATTTTCACCTGAAGTGTACAATCGGGCTGAAAATGCATTTAAAGCCATAAAAAGTTCATTTTGGCTCTCACACCTTAACTAAATGTTGTAGACTCAAACTTTTTGCTGTCATTAGTGTATGTTAGCAAAATGAAGATGATTCAAGCATTAATTTCATTGTGCTTTTGCTCATTTTGAAGATTTTGACATTTTCACCTGAAGTGTACAATCAGGCTGAAAATGCATTTAAAGCCATAAAAAGTTCATTTTGGCTCTCACACCTTAACTAAATGTTGTAAACTCAAACTTTTTGCTGTCATTAGTGTATTTTAGCAAAATGAAGATGATTCAAGCATTAATTTCATTGTGCTTTTGCTCATTTTGAAGATTTTGACATTTTCACCTGAAGTGTACAATTAGGGGCTGAAAACGCGTTTAAAGCAATAAAAAGTTCATTTTGGCTCTCACACCTTAACTAAATGTTGTAGACTCAAACTTTTTGCTGTCATTAGTATATTTTAGCAAAATGAAGATGATTCAAGCATTAATTTCATTGTGCTTTTGCTCATTTTGAAGATTTTGACATTTTCACCTGAAGTGTACAATCAGGCTGAAAATGCATTTAAAGCCATAAAAAGTTCATTTTGGCTCTCACACCTTAACTAAATGTTGTAGACTCAAACTTTTTGCTGTCATTAGTGTATGTTAGCAAAATGAAGATGATTCAAGCATTAATTTCATTGTGCTTTTGCTCATTTTGAAGATTTTGACATTTTCACCTGAAGTGTACAATCAGGCTGAAAATGCATTTAAAGCCATAAAAAGTTCATTTTGGCTCTCACACCTTAACTAAATGTTGTAGACTCAAACTGTTTGCTGTCATTAGTGTATTTTAGCAAAATGAAGATGATTCAAGCATTAATTTCATTGTGCTTTTGCTCATTTTGAAGATTTTGACATTTTCACCTGAAGTGTACAATCGGGCTGAAAATGCATTTAAAGCCATAAAAAGTTCATTTTGGCTCTCACACCTTAACTAAATGTTGTAGACTCAAACTTTTTGCTGTCATTAGTGTATTTTAGCAAAATGAAGATGATTCAAGCATTAATTTCATTGTGCTTTTGCTCATTTTGAAGATTTTGACATTTTCACCTGAAGTGTACAATCGGGCTGAAAATGCATTTAAAGCCATAAAAAGTTCATTTTGGCTGTCACACCTTAACTAAATGTTGTAGACTCAAACTTTTTGCTGTCATTAGTGTATGTTAGCAAAATGAAGATGATTCAAGCATTAATTTCATTGTGCTTTTGCTCATTTTGAAGATTTTGACATTTTCACCTGAAGTGTACAATCAGGCTGAAAATGCATTTAAAGCCATAAAAAGTTCATTTTGGCTCTCACACCTTAACTAAATGTTGTAGACTCAAACTTTTTGCTGTCATTAGTGTATGTTAGCAAAATGAAGATGATTCAAGCATTAATTTCATTGTGCTTTTGCTCATTTTGAAGATTTTGACATTTTCACCTGAAGTGTACAATCAGGCTGAAAATGCATTTAAAGCCATAAAAAGTTCATTTTGGCTCTCACACCTTAACTAAATGTTGTAGACTCAAACTTTTTGCTGTCATTAGTGTATTTTAGCAAAATGAAGATGATTCAAGCATTAATTTCATTGTGCTTTTGCTCATTTTGAAGATTTTGACATTTTCACCTGAAGTGTACAATTAGGGGCTGAAAACGCGTTTAAAGTTATAAAAAGTTCATTTTGGCTCTCACACCTTAACTAAATGTTGTAGACTCAAACTTTTTGCTGTCATTAGTATATTTTAGCAAAATGAAGATGATTCAAGCATTAATTTTATTGTGCTTTTGCTCATTTTGAAGATTTTGACATTTTCACCTGAAGTGTACAATCAGGCTGAAAATGCATTTAAAGCCATAAAAAGTTCATTTTGGCTCTCACACCTTAACTGAATGTTGTAGACTCAAACTTTTTGCTGTCATTAGTGTATTTTAGCAAAATGAAGATGATTCAAGCATTAATTTCATTGTGCTTTTGCTCATTTTGAAGATTTTGACATTTTCACCTGAAGTGTACAATCAGGCTGAAAATGCATTTAAAGCCATAAAAAGTTCATTTTGGCTCTCACACCTTAACTAAATGTTGTAGACTCAAACTTTTTGCT
Source organism: Leptonotus elevatus (assembly GCF_054856555.1). NCBI lineage: Eukaryota > Metazoa > Chordata > Actinopteri > Syngnathiformes > Syngnathidae > Leptonotus > Leptonotus elevatus. The sequence goes on from NW_028233729.1 coordinate 143,114, forward strand.
GTCATTAGTGTATTTTAGCAAAATGAAGATGATTCAAGCATTAATTTCATTGTGCTTTTGCTCATTTTGAAGATTTTGACATTTTCACCTGAAGTGTACAATCGGGCTGAAAATGCATTTAAAGCCATAAAAAGTTCATTTTGGCTCTCACACCTTAACTAAATGTTGTAGACTCAAACTTTTTGCTGTCATTAGTGTATTTTAGCAAAATGAAGATGATTCAAGCATTAATTTCATTGTGCTTTTGCTCATTTTGAAGATTTTGACATTTTCACCTGAAGTGTACAATCGGGCTGAAAATGCATTTAAAGCCATAAAAAGTTCATTTTGGCTCTCACACCTTAACTAAATGTTGTAGACTCAAACTTTTTGCTGTCATTAGTGTATTTTAGCAAAATGAAGATGATTCAAGCATTAATTTCATTGTGCTTTTGCTCATTTTGAAGATTTTGACATTTTCACCTGAAGTGTACAATCGGGCTGAAAATGCATTTAAAGCCATAAAAAGTTCATTTTGGCTCTCACACCTTAACTAAATGTTGTAGACTCAAACTTTTTGCTGTCATTAGTGTATGTTAGCAAAATGAAGATGATTCAAGCATTAATTTCATTGTGCTTTTGCTCATTTTGAAGATTTTGACATTTTCACCTGAAGTGTACAATCAGGCTGAAAATGCATTTAAAGCCATAAAAAGTTCATTTTGGCTCTCACACCTTAACTAAATGTTGTAAACTCAAACTTTTTGCTGTCATTAGTGTATTTTAGCAAAATGAAGATGATTCAAGCATTAATTTCATTGTGCTTTTGCTCATTTTGAAGATTTTGACATTTTCACCTGAAGTGTACAATCAGGCTGAAAATGCATTTAAAGCCATAAAAAGTTCATTTTGGCTCTCACACCTTAACTAAATGTTGTAGACTCAAACTTTTTGCTGTCATTAGTGTATTTTAGCAAAATGAAGATGATTCAAGCATTAATTTCATTGTGCTTTTGCTCATTTTGAAGATTTTGACATTTTCACCTGAAGTGTACAATTAGGGGCTGAAAACGCGTTTAAAGTTATAAAAAGTTCATTTTGGCTCTCACACCTTAACTAAATGTTGTAGACTCAAACTTTTTGCTGTCATTAGTATATTTTAGCAAAATGAAGATGATTCAAGCATTAATTTTATTGTGCTTTTGCTCATTTTGAAGATTTTGACATTTTCACCTGAAGTGTACAATCAGGCTGAAAATGCATTTAAAGCCATAAAAAGTTCATTTTGGCTCTCACACCTTAACTAAATGTTGTAGACTCAAACTGTTTGCTGTCATTAGTGTATTTTAGCAAAATGAAGATGATTCAAGCATTAATTTCATTGTGCTTTTGCTCATTTTGAAGATTTTGACATTTTCACCTGAAGTGTACAATCGGGCTGAAAATGCATTTAAAGCCATAAAAAGTTCATTTTGGCTCTCACACCTTAACTAAATGTTGTAGACTCAAACGTTTTGCTGTCATTAGTGTATTTTAGCAAAATGAAGATGATTCAAGCATTAATTTCATTGTGCTTTTGCTCATTTTGAAGATTTTGACATTTTCACCTGAAGTGTACAATCGGGCTGAAAATGCATTTAAAGCCATAAAAAGTTCATTTTGGCTCTCACACCTTAACTAAATGTTGTAGACTCAAACTTTTTGCTGTCATTAGTGTATGTTAGCAAAATGAAGATGATTCAAGCATTAATTTCATTGTGCTTTTGCTCATTTTGAAGATTTTGACATTTTCACCTGAAGTGTACAATCAGGCTGAAAATGCATTTAAAGCCATAAAAAGTTCATTTTGGCTCTCACACCTTAACTAAATGTTGTAGACTCAAACTTTTTGCTGTCATTAGTGTATGTTAGCAAAATGAAGATGATTCAAGCATTAATTTCATTGTGCTTTTGCTCATTTTGAAGATTTTGACATTTTCACCTGAAGTGTACAATCAGGCTGAAAATGCATTTAAAGCCATAAAAAGTTCATTTTGGCTCTCACACCTTAACTAAATGTTGTAGACTCAAACTTTTTGCTGTCATTAGTGTATTTTAGCAAAATGAAGATGATTCAAGCATTAATTTCATTGTGCTTTTGCTCATTTTGAAGATTTTGACATTTTCACCTGAAGTGTACAATCAGGCTGAAAATGCATTTAAAGCAATAAAAAGTTCATTTTGGCTCTCACACCTTAACTAAATGTTGTAGATTCAAACTTTTTGCTGTCATTAGTGTATTTTAGCAAAATGAAGATGATTCAAGCATTAATTTCATTGTGCATTTGCTCATTTTGAAGATTTTGACATTTTCACCTGAAGTGTACAATTAGGGGCTGAAAACGCGTTTAAAGCAATAAAAAGTTCATTTTGGCTCTCACACCTTAACTAAATGTTGTAGACTCAAACTTTTTGCTGTCATTAGTATATTTTAGCAAAATGAAGATGATTCAAGCATTAATTTCATTGTGCTTTTGCTCATTTTGAAGATTTTGACATTTTCACCTGAAGTGTACAATCGGGCTGAAAATGCATTTAAAGCCATAAAAAGTTCATTTTGGCTCTCACACCTTAACTAAATGTTGTAGACTCAAACTTTTTGCTGTCATTAGTGTATGTTAGCAAAATGAAGATGATTCAAGCATTAATTTCATTGTGCTTTTGCTCATTTTGAAGATTTTGACATTTTCACCTGAAGTGTACAATCAGGCTGAAAATGCATTTAAAGCCATAAAAAGTTCATTTTGGCTCTCACACCTTAACTAAATGTTGTAGACTCAAACTTTTTGCTGTCATTAGTGTATTTTAGCAAAATGAAGATGATTCAAGCATTAATTTCATTGTGCTTTTGCTCATTTAGAAGATTTTGACATTTTCACCTGAAGTGTACAATTAGGGGCTGAAAAGGCGTTTAAAGCAATAAAAAGTTCATTTTGGCTCTCACACCTTAACTAAATGTTGTAGACTCAAACTTATTGCTGTCAATAGTATATTTTAGCAAAATGAAGATGATTCAAGCATTAATTTTATTGTGCTTTTGCTCATTTTGAAGATTTTGACATTTTCACCTGAAGTGTACAATCAGGCTGAAAATGCATTTAAAGCCATAAAAAGTTCATTTTGGCTCTCACACCTTAACTAAATGTTGTAGACTCAAACTTTTTGCTGTCATTAGTGTATTTTAGCAAAATGAAGATGATTCAAGCATTAATTTCATTGTGCTTTTGCTCATTTTGAAGATTTTGACATTTTCACCTGAAGTGTACAATCAGGCTGAAAATGCATTTAAAGCCATAAAAAGTTCATTTTGGCTCTCACACCTTAACTAAATGTTGTAGACTCAAACTTTTTGCTGTCATTAGTGTATGTTAGCAAAATGAAGATGATTCAAGCATTAATTTCATTGTGCTTTTGCTCATTTTGAAGATTTTGACATTTTCACCTGAAGTGTACAATCGGGCTGAAAATGCATTTAAAGCCATAAAAAGTTAATTTTGGCTCTCACACCTTAACTAAATGTTGTAGACTCAAACTTTTTGCTGTCATTAGTGTATGTTAGCAAAATGAAGATGATTCAAGCATTAATTTCATTGTGCTTTTGCTCATTTTGAAGATTTTGACATTTTCACCTGAAGTGTACAATCAGGCTGAAAATGCATTTAAAGCCATAAAAAGTTCATTTTGGCTCTCACACCTTAACTAAATGTTGTAGACTCAAACTTTTTGCTGTCATTAGTGTATGTTAGCAAAATGAAGATGATTCAAGCATTAATTTCATTGTGCTTTTGCTCATTTTGAAGATTTTGACATTTTCACCTGAAGTGTACAATCAGGCTGAAAATGCATTTAAAGCCATAAAAAGTTCATTTTGGCTCTCACACCTTAACTAAATGTTGTAGACTCAAACTTTTTGCTGTCATTAGTGTATTTTAGCAAAATGAAGATGATTCAAGCATTAATTTCATTGTGCTTTTGCTCATTTTGAAGATTTTGACATTTTCACCTGAAGTGTACAATTAGGGGCTGAAAACGCGTTTAAAGTTATAAAAAGTTCATTTTGGCTCTCACACCTTAACTAAATGTTGTAGACTCAAACTTTTTGCTGTCATTAGTATATTTTAGCAAAATGAAGATGATTCAAGCATTAATTTTATTGTGCTTTTGCTCATTTTGAAGATTTTGACATTTTCACCTGAAGTGTACAATCAGGCTGAAAATGCATTTAAAGCCATAAAAAGTTCATTTTGGCTCTCACACCTTAACTGAATGTTGTAGACTCAAACTTTTTGCTGTCATTAGTGTATTTTAGCAAAATGAAGATGATTCAAGCATTAATTTCATTGTGCTTTTGCTCATTTTGAAGATTTTGACATTTTCACCTGAAGTGTACAATCAGGCTGAAAATGCATTTAAAGCCATAAAAAGTTCATTTTGGCTCTCACACCTTAACTAAATGTTGTAGACTCAAACTTTTTGCTGTCATTAGTGTATTTTAGCAAAATGAAGATGATTCAAGCATTAATTTCATTGTGCTTTTGCTCATTTTGAAGATTTTGACATTTTCACCTGAAGTGTACAATCGGGCTGAAAATGCATTTAAAGCCATAAAAAGTTCATTTTGGCTCTCACACCTTAACTAAATGTTGTAGACTCAAACTTTTTGCTGTCATTAGTGTATTTTAGCAAAATGAAGATGATTCAAGCATTAATTTCATTGTGCTTTTGCTCATTTTGAAGATTTTGACATTTTCACCTGAAGTGTACAATCGGGCTGAAAATGCATTTAAAGCCATAAAAAGTTCATTTTGGCTCTCACACCTTAACTAAATGTTGTAGACTCAAACTTTTTGCTGTCATTAGTGTATTTTAGCAAAATGAAGATGATTCAAGCATTAATTTCATTGTGCTTTTGCTCATTTTGAAGATTTTGACATTTTCACCTGAAGTGTACAATCGGGCTGAAAATGCATTTAAAGCCATAAAAAGTTCATTTTGGCTCTCACACCTTAACTAAATGTTGTAGACTCAAACTTTTTGCTGTCATTAGTGTATTTTAGCAAAATGAAGATGATTCAAGCATTAATTTCATTGTGCTTTTGCTCATTTTGAAGATTTTGACATTTTCACCTGAAGTGTACAATCGGGCTGAAAATGCATTTAAAGCCATAAAAAGTTCATTTTGGCTCTCACACCTTAACTAAATGTTGTAGACTCAAACTTTTTGCTGTCATTAGTGTATTTTAGCAAAATGAAGATGATTCAAGCATTAATTTCATTGTGCTTTTGCTCATTTTGAAGATTTTGACATTTTCAACTGAAGTGTACAATCGGGCTGAAAATGCATTTAAAGCCATAAAAAGTTCATTTTGGCTCTCACACCTTAACTAAATGTTGTAGACTCAAACTTTTTGCTGTCATTAGTGTATGTTAGCAAAATGAAGATGATTCAAGCATTAATTTCATTGTGCTTTTGCTCATTTTGAAGATTTTGACATTTTCACCTGAAGTGTACAATCAGGCTGAAAATGCATTTAAAGCCATAAAAAGTTCATTTTGGCTCTCACACCTTAACTAAATGTTGTAGACTCAAACTTTTTGCTGTCATTAGTGTATTTTAGCAAAATGAAGATGATTCAAGCATTAATTTCATTGTGCTTTTGCTCATTTTGAAGATTTTGACATTTTCACCTGAAGTGTACAATTAGGGGCTGAAAACGCGTTTAAAGCAATAAAAAGTTCATTTTGGCTCTCACACCTTAACTAAATGTTGTAGACTCAAACTTTTTGCTGTCATTAGTATATTTTAGCAAAATGAAGATGATTCAAGCATTAATTTTATTGTGCTTTTGCTCATTTTGAAGATTTTGACATTTTCACCTGAAGTGTACAATCAGGCTGAAAATGCATTTAAAGCCATAAAAAGTTCATTTTGGCTCTCACACCTTAACTAAATGTTGTAGACTCAAACTTTTTGCTGTCATTAGTGTATTTTAGCAAAATGAAGATGATTCAAGCATTAATTTCATTGTGCTTTTGCTTATTTTGAAGATTTTGACATTTTCACCTGAAGTGTACAATCGGGCTGAAAATGCATTTAAAGCCATAAAAAGTTCATTTTGGCTCTCACACCTTAACTAAATGTTGTAGACTCAAACTTTTTGCTGTCATTAGTGTATTTTAGCAAAATGAAGATGATTCAAGCATTAATTTCATTGTGCTTTTGCTCATTTTGAAGATTTTGACATTTTCACCTGAAGTGTACAATCAGGCTGAAAATGCATTTAAAGCCATAAAAAGTTCATTTTGGCTCTCACACCTTAACTAAATGTTGTAGACTCAAACTTTTTGCTGTCATTAGTGTATGTTAGCAAAATGAAGATGATTCAAGCATTAATTTCATTGTGCTTTTGCTCATTTTGAAGATTTTGACATTTTCACCTGAAGTGTACAATCAGGCTGAAAATGCATTTAAAGCCATAAAAAGTTCATTTTGTCTCTCACACCTTAACTAAATGTTGTAGATTCAAACTTTTTGCTGTCATTAGTGTATTTTAGCAAAATGAAGATGATTCAAGCATTAATTTCATTGTGCATTTGCTCATTTTGAAGATTTTGACATTTTCACCTGAAGTGTACAATTAGGGGCTGAAAACGCGTTTAAAGCAATAAAAAGTTCATTTTGGCTCTCACACCTTAACTAAATGTTGTAGACTCAAACTTTTTGCTGTCATTAGTGTATTTTAGCAAAATGAAGATGATTCAAGCATTAATTTCATTGTGCTTTTGCTCATTTTGAAGATTTTGACATTTTCACCTGAAGTGTACAATTAGGGGCTGAAAACGCGTTTAAAGCAATAAAAAGTTCATTTTGGCTCTCACACCTTAACTAAATGTTGTAGACTCAAACTTTTTGCTGTCATTAGTATATTTTAGCAAAATGAAGATGATTCAAGCATTAATTTTATTGTGCTTTTGCTCATTTTGAAGATTTTGACATTTTCACCTGAAGTGTACAATCGGGCTGAAAATGCATTTAAAGCCATAAAAAGTTCATTTTGGCTCTCACACCTTAACTAAATGTTGTAGACTCAAACTTTTTGCTGTCATTAGTGTATGTTAGCAAAATGAAGATGATTCAAGCATTAATTTCATTGTGCTTTTGCTCATTTTGAAGATTTTGACATTTTCACCTGAAGTGTACAATCAGGCTGAAAATGCATTTAAAGCCATAAAAAGTTCATTTTGGCTCTCACACCTTAACTAAATGTTGTAGACTCAAACTTTTTGCTGTCATTAGTGTATTTTAGCAAAATGAAGATGATTCAAGCATTAATTTCATTGTGCTTTTGCTCATTTTGAAGATTTTGACATTTTCACCTGAAGTGTACAATTAGGGGCTGAAAACGCGTTTAAAGCAATAAAAAGTTCATTTTGGCTCTCACACCTTAACTAAATGTTGTAGACTCAAACTTTTTGCTGTCATTAGTATATTTTAGCAAAATGAAGATGATTCAAGCATTAATTTTATTGTGCTTTTGCTCATTTTGAAGATTTTGACATTTTCACCTGAAGTGTACAATCGGGCTGAAAATGCATTTAAAGCCATAAAAAGTTCATTTTGGCTCTCACACCTTAACTAAATGTTGTAGACTCAAACTTTTTGCTGTCATTAGTGTATGTTAGCAAAATGAAGATGATTCAAGCATTAATTTCATTGTGCTTTTGCTCATTTTGAAGATTTTGACATTTTCACCTGAAGTGTACAATCGGGCTGAAAATGCATTTAAAGCCATAAAAAGTTCATTTTGGCTCTCACACCTTAACTAAATGTTGTAGACTCAAACTTTTTGCTGTCATTAGTGTATGTTAGCAAAATGAAGATGATTCAAGCATTAATTTCATTGTGCTTTTGCTCATTTTGAAGATTTTGACATTTTCACCTGAAGTGTACAATCAGGCTGAAAATAAATTAAAGCCATAAAAAGTTCATTTTGGCTCTCACACCTTAACTAAATGTTGTAGACTCAAACTTTTTGCTGTCATTAGTGTATTTTAGCAAAATGAAGATGATTCAAGCATTAATTTCATTGTGCTTTTGCTCATTTTGAAGATTTTGACATTTTCACCTGAAGTGTACAATTAGGGGCTGAAAACGCGTTTAAAGCAATAAAAAGTTCATTTTGGCTCTCACACCTTAACTAAATGTTGTAGACTCAAACTTTTTGCTGTCATTAGTATATTTTAGCAAAATGAAGATGATTCAAGCATTAATTTTATTGTGCTTTTGCTCATTTTGAAGATTTTGACATTTTCACCTGAAGTGTACAATCAGGCTGAAAATGCATTTAAAGCCATAAAAAGTTCATTTTGGCTCTCACACCTTAACTAAATGTTGTAGACTCAAACTTTTTGCTGTCATTAGTGTATTTTAGCAAAATGAAGATGATTCAAGCATTAATTTCATTGTGCTTTTGCTCATTTTGAAGATTTTGACATTTTCACCTGAAGTGTACAATCGGGCTGAAAATGCATTTAAAGCCATAAAAAGTTCATTTTGGCTCTCACACCTTAACTAAATGTTGTAGACTCAAACTTTTTGCTGTCATTAGTGTATTTTAGCAAAATGAAGATGATTCAAGCATTAATTTCATTGTGCTTTTGCTCATTTTGAAGATTTTGACATTTTCACCTGAAGTGTACAATCAGGCTGAAAATGCATTTAAAGCCATAAAAAGTTCATTTTGGCTCTCACACCTTAACTAAATGTTGTAGACTCAAACTTTTTGCTGTCATTAGTGTATGTTAGCAAAATGAAGATGATTCAAGCATTAATTTCATTGTGCTTTTGCTCATTTTGAAGATTTTGACATTTTCACCTGAAGTGTACAATCAGGCTGAAAATGCATTTAAAGCCATAAAAAGTTCATTTTGGCTCTCACACCTTAACTAAATGTTGTAGACTCAAACTGTTTGCTGTCATTAGTGTATTTTAGCAAAATGAAGATGATTCAAGCATTAATTTCATTGTGCTTTTGCTCATTTTGAAGATTTTGACATTTTCACCTGAAGTGTACAATCGGGCTGAAAATGCATTTAAAGCCATAAAAAGTTCATTTTGGCTCTCACACCTTAACTAAATGTTGTAGACTCAAACTGTTTGCTGTCATTAGTGTATTTTAGCAAAATGAAGATGATTCAAGCATTAATTTCATTGTGCTTTTGCTCATTTTGAAGATTTTGACATTTTCACCTGAAGTGTACAATCGGGCTGAAAATGCATTTAAAGCCATAAAAAGTTCATTTTGGCTCTCACACCTTAACTAAATGTTGTAGACTCAAACTTTTTGCTGTCATTAGTGTATGTTAGCAAAATGAAGATGATTCAAGCATTAATTTCATTGTGCTTTTGCTCATTTTGAAGATTTTGACATTTTCACCTGAAGTGTACAATCAGGCTGAAAATGCATTTAAAGCCATAAAAAGTTCATTTTGGCTCTCACACCTTAACTAAATGTTGTAGACTCAAACTTTTTGCTGTCATTAGTGTATGTTAGCAAAATGAAGATGATTCAAGCATTAATTTCATTGTGCTTTTGCTCATTTTGAAGATTTTGACATTTTCACCTGAAGTGTACAATCAGGCTGAAAATGCATTTAAAGCCATAAAAAGTTCATTTTGGCTCTCACACCTTAACTAAATGTTGTAGACTCAAACTTTTTGCTGTCATTAGTGTATTTTAGCAAAATGAAGATGATTCAAGCATTAATTTCATTGTGCTTTTGCTCATTTTGAAGATTTTGACATTTTCACCTGAAGTGTACAATCAGGCTGAAAATGCATTTAAAGCCATAAAAAGTTCATTTTGGCTCTCACACCTTAACTAAATGTTGTAGACTCAAACTTTTTGCTGTCATTAGTGTATTTTAGCAAAATGAAGATGATTCAAGCATTAATTTCATTGTGCATTTGCTCATTTTGAAGATTTTGACATTTTCACCTGAAGTGTACAATTAGGGGCTGAAAACGCGTTTAAAGCAATAAAAAGTTCATTTTGGCTCTCACACCTTAACTAAATGTTGTAGACTCAAACTTTTTGCTGTCATTAGTATATTTTAGCAAAATGAAGATGATTCAAGCATTAATTTTATTGTGCTTTTGCTCATTTTGAAGATTTTGACATTTTCACCTGAAGTGTACAATCAGGCTGAAAATGCATTTAAAGCCATAAAAAGTTCATTTTGGCTCTCACACCTTAACTAAATGTTGTAGACTCAAACTTTTTGCTGTCATTAGTGTATTTTAGCAAAATGAAGATGATTCAAGCATTAATTTCATTGTGCTTTTGCTCATTTTGAAGATTTTGACATTTTCACCTGAAGTGTACAATCAGGCTGAAAATGCATTTAAAGCAATAAAAAGTTAATTTTGGCTCTCACACCTTAACTAAATGTTGTAGATTCAAACTTTTTGCTGTCATTAGTGTATTTTAGCAAAATGAAGATGATTCAAGCATTAATTTCATTGTGCTTTTGCTCATTTTGAAGATTTTGACATTTTCACCTGAAGTGTACAATCAGGCTGAAAATGCATTTAAAGCCATAAAAAGTTCATTTTGGCTCTCACACCTTAACTAAATGTTGTAGACTCAAACTTTTTGCTGTCATTAGTGTATTTTAGCAAAATGAAGATGATTCAAGCATTAATTTCATTGTGCTTTTGCTCATTTTGAAGATTTTGACATTTTCACCTGAAGTGTACAATTAGGGGCTGAAAACGCGTTTAAAGCAATAAAAAGTTCATTTTGGCTCTCACACCTTAACTAAATGTTGTAGACTCAAACTTTTTGCTGTCATTAGTATATTTTAGCAAAATGAAGATGATTCAAGCATTAATTTTATTGTGCTTTTGCTCATTTTGAAGATTTTGACATTTTCACCTGAAGTGTACAATCAGGCTGAAAATGCATTTAAAGCCATAAAAAGTTCATTTTGGCTCTCACACCTTAACTAAATGTTGTAGACTCAAACTTTTTGCTGTCATTAGTGTATTTTAGCAAAATGAAGATGATTCAAGCATTAATTTCATTGTGCTTTTGCTCATTTTGAAGATTTTGACATTTTCACCTGAAGTGTACAATTAGGGGCTGAAAACGCGTTTAAAGCAATAAAAAGTTCATTTTGGCTCTCACACCTTAACTAAATGTTGTAGACTCAAACTTTTTGCTGTCATTAGTATATTTTAGCAAAATGAAGATGATTCAAGCATTAATTTCATTGTGCTTTTGCTCATTTTGAAGATTTTGACATTTTCACCTGAAGTGTACAATCGGGCTGAAAATGCATTTAAAGCCATAAAAAGTTCATTTTGGCTCTCACACCTTAACTAAATGTTGTAGACTCAAACTTTTTGCTGTCATTAGTGTATGTTAGCAAAATGAAGATGATTCAAGCATTAATTTTATTGTGCTTTTGCTCATTTTGAAGATTTTGACATTTTCACCTGAAGTGTACAATCGGGCTGAAAATGCATTTAAAGCCATAAAAAGTTCATTTTGGCTCTCACACCTTAACTAAATGTTGTAGACTCAAACTTTTTGCTGTCATTAGTGTATGTTAGCAAAATGAAGATGATTCAAGCATTAATTTCATTGTGCTTTTGCTCATTTTGAAGATTTTGACATTTTCACCTGAAGTGTACAATCAGGCTGAAAATGCATTTAAAGCCATAAAAAGTTCATTTTGGCTCTCACACCTTAACTAAATGTTGTAGACTCAAACTTTTTGCTGTCATTAGTGTATTTTAGCAAAATGAAGATGATTCAAGCATTAATTTCATTGTGCTTTTGCTCATTTTGAAGATTTTGACATTTTCACCTGAAGTGTACAATTAGGGGCTGAAAACGCGTTTAAAGCAATAAAAAGTTCATTTTGGCTCTCACACCTTAACTAAATGTTGTAGACTCAAACTTTTTGCTGTCATTAGTATATTTTAGCAAAATGAAGATGATTCAAGCATTAATTTTATTGTGCTTTTGCTCATTTTGAAGATTTTGACATTTTCACCTGAAGTGTACAATCGGGCTGAAAATGCATTTAAAGCCATAAAAAGTTCATTTTGGCTCTCACACCTTAACTAAATGTTGTAGACTCAAACTTTTTGCTGTCATTAGTGTATGTTAGCAAAATGAAGATGATTCAAGCATTAATTTCATTGTGCTTTTGCTCATTTTGAAGATTTTGACATTTTCACCTGAAGTGTACAATCGGGCTGAAAATGCATTTAAAGCCATAAAAAGTTCATTTTGGCTCTCACACCTTAACTAAATGTTGTAGACTCAAACTTTTTGCTGTCATTAGTGTATGTTAGCAAAATGAAGATGATTCAAGCATTAATTTCATTGTGCTTTTGCTCATTTTGAAGATTTTGACATTTTCACCTGAAGTGTACAATCAGGCTGAAAATAAATTAAAGCCATAAAAAGTTCATTTTGGCTCTCACACCTTAACTAAATGTTGTAGACTCAAACTTTTTGCTGTCATTAGTGTATTTTAGCAAAATGAAGATGATTCAAGCATTAATTTCATTGTGCTTTTGCTCATTTTGAAGATTTTGACATTTTCACCTGAAGTGTACAATTAGGGGCTGAAAACGCGTTTAAAGCAATAAAAAGTTCATTTTGGCTCTCACACCTTAACTAAATGTTGTAGACTCAAACTTTTTGCTGTCATTAGTATATTTTAGCAAAATGAAGATGATTCAAGCATTAATTTTATTGTGCTTTTGCTCATTTTGAAGATTTTGACATTTTCACCTGAAGTGTACAATCAGGCTGAAAATGCATTTAAAGCCATAAAAAGTTCATTTTGGCTCTCACACCTTAACTAAATGTTGTAGACTCAAACTTTTTGCTGTCATTAGTGTATTTTAGCAAAATGAAGATGATTCAAGCATTAATTTCATTGTGCTTTTGCTCATTTTGAAGATTTTGACATTTTCACCTGAAGTGTACAATCGGGCTGAAAATGCATTTAAAGCCATAAAAAGTTCATTTTGGCTCTCACACCTTAACTAAATGTTGTAGACTCAAACTTTTTGCTGTCATTAGTGTATTTTAGCAAAATGAAGATGATTCAAGCATTAATTTCATTGTGCTTTTGCTCATTTTGAAGATTTTGACATTTTCACCTGAAGTGTACAATCAGGCTGAAAATGCATTTAAAGCCATAAAAAGTTCATTTTGGCTCTCACACCTTAACTAAATGTTGTAGACTCAAACTTTTTGCTGTCATTAGTGTATGTTAGCAAAATGAAGATGATTCAAGCATTAATTTCATTGTGCTTTTGCTCATTTTGAAGATTTTGACATTTTCACCTGAAGTGTACAATCAGGCTGAAAATGCATTTAAAGCCATAAAAAGTTCATTTTGGCTCTCACACCTTAACTAAATGTTGTAGACTCAAACTGTTTGCTGTCATTAGTGTATTTTAGCAAAATGAAGATGATTCAAGCATTAATTTCATTGTGCTTTTGCTCATTTTGAAGATTTTGACATTTTCACCTGAAGTGTACAATCGGGCTGAAAATGCATTTAAAGCCATAAAAAGTTCATTTTGGCTCTCACACCTTAACTAAATGTTGTAGACTCAAACTTTTTGCTGTCATTAGTGTATTTTAGCAAAATGAAGATGATTCAAGCATTAATTTCATTGTGCTTTTGCTCATTTTGAAGATTTTGACATTTTCACCTGAAGTGTACAATCAGGCTGAAAATGCATTTAAAGCCATAAAAAGTTCATTTTGGCTCTCACACCTTAACTAAATGTTGTAGACTCAAACTTTTTGCTGTCATTAGTGTATGTTAGCAAAATGAAGATGATTCAAGCATTAATTTCATTGTGCTTTTGCTCATTTTGAAGATTTTGACATTTTCACCTGAAGTGTACAATCAGGCTGAAAATGCATTTAAAGCCATAAAAAGTTCATTTTGGCTCTCACACCTTAACTAAATGTTGTAGACTCAAACTGTTTGCTGTCATTAGTGTATTTTAGCAAAATGAAGATGATTCAAGCATTAATTTCATTGTGCTTTTGCTCATTTTGAAGATTTTGACATTTTCACCTGAAGTGTACAATCGGGCTGAAAATGCATTTAAAGCCATAAAAAGTTCATTTTGGCTCTCACACCTTAACTAAATGTTGTAGACTCAAACTTTTTGCTGTCATTAGTGTATGTTAGCAAAATGAAGATGATTCAAGCATTAATTTCATTGTGCTTTTGCTCATTTTGAAGATTTTGACATTTTCACCTGAAGTGTACAATCAGGCTGAAAATGCATTTAAAGCCATAAAAAGTTCATTTTGGCTCTCACACCTTAACTAAATGTTGTAGACTCAAACTTTTTGCTGTCATTAGTGTATGTTAGCAAAATGAAGATGATTCAAGCATTAATTTCATTGTGCTTTTGCTCATTTTGAAGATTTTGACATTTTCACCTGAAGTGTACAATCAGGCTGAAAATGCATTTAAAGCCATAAAAAGTTCATTTTGGCTCTCACACCTTAACTAAATGTTGTAGACTCAAACTTTTTGCTGTCATTAGTGTATTTTAGCAAAATGAAGATGATTCAAGCATTAATTTCATTGTGCTTTTGCTCATTTTGAAGATTTTGACATTTTCACCTGAAGTGTACAATCAGGCTGAAAATGCATTTAAAGCCATAAAAAGTTCATTTTGGCTCTCACACCTTAACTAAATGTTGTAGACTCAAACTTTTTGCTGTCATTAGTGTATTTTAGCAAAATGAAGATGATTCAAGCATTAATTTCATTGTGCATTTGCTCATTTTGAAGATTTTGACATTTTCACCTGAAGTGTACAATTAGGGGCTGAAAACGCGTTTAAAGCAATAAAAAGTTCATTTTGGCTCTCACACCTTAACTAAATGTTGTAGACTCAAACTTTTTGCTGTCATTAGTATATTTTAGCAAAATGAAGATGATTCAAGCATTAATTTTATTGTGCTTTTGCTCATTTTGAAGATTTTGACATTTTCACCTGAAGTGTACAATCAGGCTGAAAATGCATTTAAAGCCATAAAAAGTTCATTTTGGCTCTCACACCTTAACTAAATGTTGTAGACTCAAACTTTTTGCTGTCATTAGTGTATTTTAGCAAAATGAAGATGATTCAAGCATTAATTTCATTGTGCTTTTGCTCATTTTGAAGATTTTGACATTTTCACCTGAAGTGTACAATCAGGCTGAAAATGCATTTAAAGCAATAAAAAGTTAATTTTGGCTCTCACACCTTAACTAAATGTTGTAGATTCAAACTTTTTGCTGTCATTAGTGTATTTTAGCAAAATGAAGATGATTCAAGCATTAATTTCATTGTGCTTTTGCTCATTTTGAAGATTTTGACATTTTCACCTGAAGTGTACAATCAGGCTGAAAATGCATTTAAAGCCATAAAAAGTTCATTTTGGCTCTCACACCTTAACTAAATGTTGTAGACTCAAACTTTTTGCTGTCATTAGTGTATTTTAGCAAAATGAAGATGATTCAAGCATTAATTTCATTGTGCTTTTGCTCATTTTGAAGATTTTGACATTTTCACCTGAAGTGTACAATTAGGGGCTGAAAACGCGTTTAAAGCAATAAAAAGTTCATTTTGGCTCTCACACCTTAACTAAATGTTGTAGACTCAAACTTTTTGCTGTCATTAGTATATTTTAGCAAAATGAAGATGATTCAAGCATTAATTTTATTGTGCTTTTGCTCATTTTGAAGATTTTGACATTTTCACCTGAAGTGTACAATCAGGCTGAAAATGCATTTAAAGCCATAAAAAGTTCATTTTGGCTCTCACACCTTAACTAAATGTTGTAGACTCAAACTTTTTGCTGTCATTAGTGTATTTTAGCAAAATGAAGATGATTCAAGCATTAATTTCATTGTGCTTTTGCTCATTTTGAAGATTTTGACATTTTCACCTGAAGTGTACAATTAGGGGCTGAAAACGCGTTTAAAGCAATAAAAAGTTCATTTTGGCTCTCACACCTTAACTAAATGTTGTAGACTCAAACTTTTTGCTGTCATTAGTATATTTTAGCAAAATGAAGATGATTCAAGCATTAATTTCATTGTGCTTTTGCTCATTTTGAAGATTTTGACATTTTCACCTGAAGTGTACAATCAGGCTGAAAATAAATTAAAGCCATAAAAAGTTCATTTTGGCTCTCACACCTTAACTAAATGTTGTAGACTCAAACTTTTTGCTGTCATTAGTGTATTTTAGCAAAATGAAGATGATTCAAGCATTAATTTCATTGTGCTTTTGCTCATTTTGAAGATTTTGACATTTTCACCTGAAGTGTACAATTAGGGGCTGAAAACGCGTTTAAAGCAATAAAAAGTTCATTTTGGCTCTCACACCTTAACTAAATGTTGTAGACTCAAACTTTTTGCTGTCATTAGTATATTTTAGCAAAATGAAGATGATTCAAGCATTAATTTTATTGTGCTTTTGCTCATTTTGAAGATTTTGACATTTTCACCTGAAGTGTACAATCAGGCTGAAAATGCATTTAAAGCCATAAAAAGTTCATTTTGGCTCTCACACCTTAACTAAATGTTGTAGACTCAAACTTTTTGCTGTCATTAGTGTATTTTAGCAAAATGAAGATGATTCAAGCATTAATTTCATTGTGCTTTTGCTCATTTTGAAGATTTTGACATTTTCACCTGAAGTGTACAATCGGGCTGAAAATGCATTTAAAGCCATAAAAAGTTCATTTTGGCTCTCACACCTTAACTAAATGTTGTAGACTCAAACTTTTTGCTGTCATTAGTGTATTTTAGCAAAATGAAGATGATTCAAGCATTAATTTCATTGTGCTTTTGCTCATTTTGAAGATTTTGACATTTTCACCTGAAGTGTACAATCAGGCTGAAAATGCATTTAAAGCCATAAAAAGTTCATTTTGGCTCTCACACCTTAACTAAATGTTGTAGACTCAAACTTTTTGCTGTCATTAGTGTATGTTAGCAAAATGAAGATGATTCAAGCATTAATTTCATTGTGCTTTTGCTCATTTTGAAGATTTTGACATTTTCACCTGAAGTGTACAATCAGGCTGAAAATGCATTTAAAGCCATAAAAAGTTCATTTTGGCTCTCACACCTTAACTAAATGTTGTAGACTCAAACTGTTTGCTGTCATTAGTGTATTTTAGCAAAATGAAGATGATTCAAGCATTAATTTCATTGTGCTTTTGCTCATTTTGAAGATTTTGACATTTTCACCTGAAGTGTACAATCGGGCTGAAAATGCATTTAAAGCCATAAAAAGTTCATTTTGGCTCTCACACCTTAACTAAATGTTGTAGACTCAAACTTTTTGCTGTCATTAGTGTATTTTAGCAAAATGAAGATGATTCAAGCATTAATTTCATTGTGCTTTTGCTCATTTTGAAGATTTTGACATTTTCACCTGAAGTGTACAATCAGGCTGAAAATGCATTTAAAGCCATAAAAAGTTCATTTTGGCTCTCACACCTTAACTAAATGTTGTAGACTCAAACTTTTTGCTGTCATTAGTGTATGTTAGCAAAATGAAGATGATTCAAGCATTAATTTCATTGTGCTTTTGCTCATTTTGAAGATTTTGACATTTTCACCTGAAGTGTACAATCAGGCTGAAAATGCATTTAAAGCCATAAAAAGTTCATTTTGGCTCTCACACCTTAACTAAATGTTGTAGACTCAAACTGTTTGCTGTCATTAGTGTATTTTAGCAAAATGAAGATGATTCAAGCATTAATTTCATTGTGCTTTTGCTCATTTTGAAGATTTTGACATTTTCACCTGAAGTGTACAATCGGGCTGAAAATGCATTTAAAGCCATAAAAAGTTCATTTTGGCTCTCACACCTTAACTAAATGTTGTAGACTCAAACTTTTTGCTGTCATTAGTGTATGTTAGCAAAATGAAGATGATTCAAGCATTAATTTCATTGTGCTTTTGCTCATTTTGAAGATTTTGACATTTTCACCTGAAGTGTACAATCAGGCTGAAAATGCATTTAAAGCCATAAAAAGTTCATTTTGGCTCTCACACCTTAACTAAATGTTGTAGACTCAAACTTTTTGCTGTCATTAGTGTATGTTAGCAAAATGAAGATGATTCAAGCATTAATTTCATTGTGCTTTTGCTCATTTTGAAGATTTTGACATTTTCACCTGAAGTGTACAATCAGGCTGAAAATGCATTTAAAGCCATAAAAAGTTCATTTTGGCTCTCACACCTTAACTAAATGTTGTAGACTCAAACTTTTTGCTGTCATTAGTGTATTTTAGCAAAATGAAGATGATTCAAGCATTAATTTCATTGTGCTTTTGCTCATTTTGAAGATTTTGACATTTTCACCTGAAGTGTACAATCAGGCTGAAAATGCATTTAAAGCCATAAAAAGTTCATTTTGGCTCTCACACCTTAACTAAATGTTGTAGACTCAAACTTTTTGCTGTCATTAGTGTATTTTAGCAAAATGAAGATGATTCAAGCATTAATTTCATTGTGCATTTGCTCATTTTGAAGATTTTGACATTTTCACCTGAAGTGTACAATTAGGGGCTGAAAACGCGTTTAAAGCAATAAAAAGTTCATTTTGGCTCTCACACCTTAACTAAATGTTGTAGACTCAAACTTTTTGCTGTCATTAGTATATTTTAGCAAAATGAAGATGATTCAAGCATTAATTTTATTGTGCTTTTGCTCATTTTGAAGATTTTGACATTTTCACCTGAAGTGTACAATCAGGCTGAAAATGCATTTAAAGCCATAAAAAGTTCATTTTGGCTCTCACACCTTAACTAAATGTTGTAGACTCAAACTTTTTGCTGTCATTAGTGTATTTTAGCAAAATGAAGATGATTCAAGCATTAATTTCATTGTGCTTTTGCTCATTTTGAAGATTTTGACATTTTCACCTGAAGTGTACAATCAGGCTGAAAATGCATTTAAAGCAATAAAAAGTTAATTTTGGCTCTCACACCTTAACTAAATGTTGTAGATTCAAACTTTTTGCTGTCATTAGTGTATTTTAGCAAAATGAAGATGATTCAAGCATTAATTTCATTGTGCTTTTGCTCATTTTGAAGATTTTGACATTTTCACCTGAAGTGTACAATCAGGCTGAAAATGCATTTAAAGCCATAAAAAGTTCATTTTGGCTCTCACACCTTAACTAAATGTTGTAGACTCAAACTTTTTGCTGTCATTAGTGTATTTTAGCAAAATGAAGATGATTCAAGCATTAATTTCATTGTGCTTTTGCTCATTTTGAAGATTTTGACATTTTCACCTGAAGTGTACAATTAGGGGCTGAAAACGCGTTTAAAGCAATAAAAAGTTCATTTTGGCTCTCACACCTTAACTAAATGTTGTAGACTCAAACTTTTTGCTGTCATTAGTATATTTTAGCAAAATGAAGATGATTCAAGCATTAATTTTATTGTGCTTTTGCTCATTTTGAAGATTTTGACATTTTCACCTGAAGTGTACAATCAGGCTGAAAATGCATTTAAAGCCATAAAAAGTTCATTTTGGCTCTCACACCTTAACTAAATGTTGTAGACTCAAACTTTTTGCTGTCATTAGTGTATTTTAGCAAAATGAAGATGATTCAAGCATTAATTTCATTGTGCTTTTGCTCATTTTGAAGATTTTGACATTTTCACCTGAAGTGTACAATTAGGGGCTGAAAACGCGTTTAAAGCAATAAAAAGTTCATTTTGGCTCTCACACCTTAACTAAATGTTGTAGACTCAAACTTTTTGCTGTCATTAGTATATTTTAGCAAAATGAAGATGATTCAAGCATTAATTTCATTGTGCTTTTGCTCATTTTGAAGATTTTGACATTTTCACCTGAAGTGTACAATCGGGCTGAAAATGCATTTAAAGCCATAAAAAGTTCATTTTGGCTCTCACACCTTAACTAAATGTTGTAGACTCAAACTTTTTGCTGTCATTAGTGTATGTTAGCAAAATGAAGATGATTCAAGCATTAATTTCATTGTGCTTTTGCTCATTTTGAAGATTTTGACATTTTCACCTGAAGTGTCCAATTGGGCTGAAAATGCATTTAAAGCCATAAAAAGTTCATTTTGGCTCTCACACCTTAACTAAATGTTGTAGACTCAAACTTTTTGCTGTCATTAGTGTATGTTAGCAAAATGAAGATGATTCAAGCATTAATTTCATTGTTCATTGTGCTCATTTTGAAGATTTTGACATTTTCACCTGAAGTGTACAATTAGGGGCTGAAAACGCGTTTAAAGCCATAAAAAGTTCATTTTGGCTCTCACACCTTAACTAAATGTTGTAGACTCAAACTTTTTGCTGTCATTAGTATATTTTAGCAAAATGAAGATGATTCAAGCATTAATTTTATTGTGCTTTTGCTCATTTTGAAGATTTTGACATTTTCACCTGAAGTGTACAATCAGGCTGAAAATGCATTTAAAGCCATAAAAAGTTCATTTTAGCTCTCACACCTTAACTAAATGTTGTAGACTCAAACTTTTTGCTGTCATTAGTGTATTTTAGCAAAATGAAGATGATTCAAGCATTAATTTCATTGTGCTTTTGCTCATTTTGAAGATTTTGACATTTTCACCTGAAGTGTACAATCAGGCTGAAAATGCATTTAAAGCCATAAAAAGTTCATTTTGGCTCTCACACCTTAACTAAATGTTGTAGACTCAAACTTTTTGCTGTCATTAGTGTATGTTAGCAAAATGAAGATGATTCAAGCATTAATTTCATTGTGCTTTTGCTCATTTTGAAGATTTTGACATTTTCACCTGAAGTGTACAATCGGGCTGAAAATGCATTTAAAGCCATAAAAAGTTAATTTTGGCTCTCACACCTTAACTAAATGTTGTAGACTCAAACTTTTTGCTGTCATTAGTGTATGTTAGCAAAATGAAGATGATTCAAGCATTAATTTCATTGTGCTTTTGCTCATTTTGAAGATTTTGACATTTTCACCTGAAGTGTACAATCAGGCTGAAAATGCATTTAAAGCCATAAAAAGTTCATTTTGGCTCTCACACCTTAACTAAATGTTGTAGACTCAAACTTTTTGCTGTCATTAGTGTATTTTAGCAAAATGAAGATGATTCAAGCATTAATTTCATTGTGCTTTTGCTCATTTTGAAGATTTTGACATTTTCACCTGAAGTGTACAATTAGGGGCTGAAAACGCGTTTAAAGCCATAAAAAGTTCATTTTGGCTCTCACACCTTAACTAAATGTTGTAGACTCAAACTTTTTGCTGTCATTAGTATATTTTAGCAAAATGAAGATGATTCAAGCATTAATTTTATTGTGCTTTTGCTCATTTTGAAGATTTTGACATTTTCACCTGAAGTGTACAATCAGGCTGAAAATGCATTTAAAGCCATAAAAAGTTCATTTTGGCTCTCACACCTTAACTGAATGTTGTAGACTCAAACTTTTTGCTGTCATTAGTGTATTTTAGCAAAATGAAGATGATTCAAGCATTAATTTCATTGTGCTTTTGCTCATTTTGAAGATTTTGACATTTTCACCTGAAGTGTACAATCAGGCTGAAAATGCATTTAAAGCCATAAAAAGTTCATTTTGGCTCTCACACCTTAACTAAATGTTGTAGACTCAAACTTTTTGCTGTCATTAGTGTATGTTAGCAAAATGAAGATGATTCAAGCATTAATTTCATTGTGCTTTTGCTCATTTTGAAGATTTTGACATTTTCACCTGAAGTGTACAATCAGGCTGAAAATGCATTTAAAGCCATAAAAAGTTCATTTTGGCTCTCACACCTTAACTAAATGTTGTAGACTCAAACTTTTTGCTGTCATTAGTGTATTTTAGCAAAATGAAGATGATTCAAACATTAATTTCATTGTGCTTTTGCTCATTTTGAAGATTTTGACATTTTCACCTGAAGTGTACAATTAGGGGCTGAAAACGCGTTTAAAGCAATAAAAAGTTCATTTTGGCTCTCACACCTTAACTAAATGTTGTAGACTCAAACTTTTTGCTGTCATTAGTGTATTTTAGCAAAATGAAGATGATTCAAGCATTAATTTCATTGTGCTTTTGCTCATTTTGAAGATTTTGACATTTTAACCTGAAGTGTACAATCGGGCTGAAAATGCATTTAAAGCCATAAAAAGTTCATTTTGGCTCTCACACCTTAACTAAATGTTGTAGACTCAAACTTTTTGCTGTCATTAGTGTATTTTAGCAAAATGAAGATGATTCAAGCATTAATTTCATTGTGCTTTTGCTCATTTTGAAGATTTTGACATTTTCACCTGAAGTGTACAATCAGGCTGAAAATGCATTTAAAGCAATAAAAAGTTCATTTTGGCTCTCACACCTTAACTAAATGTTGTAGATTCAAACTTTTTGCTGTCATTAGTGTATTTTAGCAAAATGAAGATGATTCAAGCATTAATTTCATTGTGCATTTGCTCATTTTGAAGATTTTGACATTTTCACCTGAAGTGTACAATTAGGGGCTGAAAACGCGTTTAAAGCAATAAAAAGTTCATTTTGGCTCTCACACCTTAACTAAATGTTGTAGACTCAAACTTTTTGCTGTCATTAGTATATTTTAGCAAAATGAAGATGATTCAAGCATTAATTTTATTGTGCTTTTGCTCATTTTGAAGATTTTGACATTTTCACCTGAAGTGTACAATCAGGCTGAAAATGCATTTAAAGCCATAAAAAGTTCATTTTGGCTCTCACACCTTAACTAAATGTTGTAGACTCAAACTTTTTGCTGTCATTAGTGTATTTTAGCAAAATGAAGATGATTCAAGCATTAATTTCATTGTGCTTTTGCTCATTTTGAAGATTTTGACATTTTCACCTGAAGTGTACAATCAGGCTGAAAATGCATTTAAAGCAATAAAAAGTTCATTTTGGCTCTCACACCTTAACTAAATGTTGTAGATTCAAACTTTTTGCTGTCATTAGTGTATTTTAGCAAAATGAAGATGATTCAAGCATTAATTTCATTGTGCATTTGCTCATTTTGAAGATTTTGACATTTTCACCTGAAGTGTACAATTAGGGGCTGAAAACGCGTTTAAAGCAATAAAAAGTTCATTTTGGCTCTCACACCTTAACTAAATGTTGTAGACTCAAACTTTTTGCTGTCATTAGTATATTTTAGCAAAATGAAGATGATTCAAGCATTAATTTCATTGTGCTTTTGCTCATTTTGAAGATTTTGACATTTTCACCTGAAGTGTACAATCGGGCTGAAAATGCATTTAAAGCCATAAAAAGTTCATTTTGGCTCTCACACCTTAACTAAATGTTGTAGACTCAAACTTTTTGCTGTCATTAGTGTATGTTAGCAAAATGAAGATGATTCAAGCATTAATTTCATTGTGCTTTTGCTCATTTTGAAGATTTTGACATTTTCACCTGAAGTGTACAATCAGGCTGAAAATGCATTTAAAGCCATAAAAAGTTCATTTTGGCTGTCACACCTTAACTAAATGTTGTAGACTCAAACTTTTTGCTGTCATTAGTGTATTTTAGCAAAATGAAGATGATTCAAGCATTAATTTCATTGTGCTTTTGCTCATTTTGAAGATTTTAACATTTTCACCTGAAGTGTACAATTAGGGGCTGAAAACGCGTTTAAAGCAATAAAAAGTTCATTTTGGCTCTCACACCTTAACTAAATGTTGTAGACTCAAACTTTTTGCTGTCATTAGTATATTTTAGCAAAATGAAGATGATTCAAGCATTAATTTTATTGTGCTTTTGCTCATTTTGAAGATTTTGACATTTTCACCTGAAGTGTACAATCAGGCTGAAAATGCATTTAAAGCCATAAAAAGTTCATTTTGGCTCTCACACCTTAACTAAATGTTGTAGACTCAAACTTTTTGCTGTCATTAGTGTATTTTAGCAAAATGAAGATGATTCAAGCATTAATTTCATTGTGCTTTTGCTCATTTTGAAGATTTTGACATTTTCACCTGAAGTGTACAATCAGGCTGAAAATGCATTTAAAGCCATAAAAAGTTCATTTTGGCTCTCACACCTTAACTAAATGTTGTAGACTCAAACTTTTTGCTGTCATTAGTGTATGTTAGCAAAATGAAGATGATTCAAGCATTAATTTCATTGTGCTTTTGCTCATTTTGAAGATTTTGACATTTTCACCTGAAGTGTACAATCAGGCTGAAAATGCATTTAAAGCCATAAAAAGTTCATTTTGGCTCTCACACCTTAACTAAATGTTGTAGACTCAAACTTTTTGCTGTCATTAGTGTATTTTAGCAAAATGAAGATGATTCAAGCATTAATTTCATTGTGCTTTTGCTCATTTTGAAGATTTTGACATTTTCACCTGAAGTGTACAATTAGGGGCTGAAAACGCGTTTAAAGCAATAAAAAGTTCATTTTGGCTCTCACACCTTAACTAAATGTTGTAGACTCAAACTTTTTGCTGTCATTAGTATATTTTAGCAAAATGAAGATGATTCAAGCATTAATTTTATTGTGCTTTTGCTCATTTTGAAGATTTTGACATTTTCACCTGAAGTGTACAATCAGGCTGAAAATGCATTTAAAGCCATAAAAAGTTCATTTTGGCTCTCACACCTTAACTAAATGTTGTAGACTCAAACTTTTTGCTGTCATTAGTATATTTTAGCAAAATGAAGATGATTCAAGCATTAATTTTATTGTGCTTTTGCTCATTTTGAAGATTTTGACATTTTCACCTGAAGTGTACAATCAGGCTGAAAATGCATTTAAAGCCATAAAAAGTTCATTTTGGCTCTCACACCTTAACTAAATGTTGTAGACTCAAACTTTTTGCTGTCATTAGTGTATTTTAGCAAAATGAAGATGATTCAAGCATTAATTTCATTGTGCTTTTGCTCATTTTGAAGATTTTGACATTTTCACCTGAAGTGTACAATCGGGCTGAAAATGCATTTAAAGCCATAAAAAGTTCATTTTGGCTCTCACACCTTAACTAAATGTTGTAGACTCAAACTTTTTGCTGTCATTAGTGTATTTTAGCAAAATGAAGATGATTCAAGCATTAATTTCATTGTGCTTTTGCTCATTTTGAAGATTTTGACATTTTCACCTGAAGTGTACAATCGGGCTGAAAATGCATTTAAAGCCATAAAAAGTTCATTTTGGCTCTCACACCTTAACTAAATGTTGTAGACTCAAACTTTTTGCTGTCATTAGTGTATTTTAGCAAAATGAAGATGATTCAAGCATTAATTTCATTGTGCTTTTGCTCATTTTGAAGATTTTGACATTTTCACCTGAAGTGTACAATCGGGCTGAAAATGCATTTAAAGCCATAAAAAGTTCATTTTGGCTCTCACACCTTAACTAAATGTTGTAGACTCAAACTTTTTGCTGTCATTAGTGTATTTTAGCAAAATGAAGATGATTCAAGCATTAATTTCATTGTGCTTTTGCTCATTTTGAAGATTTTGACATTTTCACCTGAAGTGTACAATCGGGCTGAAAATGCATTTAAAGCCATAAAAAGTTCATTTTGGCTCTCACACCTTAACTAAATGTTGTAGACTCAAACTTTTTGCTGTCATTAGTGTATGTTAGCAAAATGAAGATGATTCAAGCATTAATTTCATTGTGCTTTTGCTCATTTTGAAGATTTTGACATTTTCACCTGAAGTGTACAATCAGGCTGAAAATGCATTTAAAGCCATAAAAAGTTCATTTTGGCTCTCACACCTTAACTAAATGTTGTAGACTCAAACTTTTTGCTGTCATTAGTGTATTTTAGCAAAATGAAGATGATTCAAGCATTAATTTCATTGTGCTTTTGCTCATTTTGAAGATTTTGACATTTTCACCTGAAGTGTACAATTAGGGGCTGAAAACGCGTTTAAAGCAATAAAAAGTTCATTTTGGCTCTCACACCTTAACTAAATGTTGTAGACTCAAACTTTTTGCTGTCATTAGTATATTTTAGCAAAATGAAGATGATTCAAGCATTAGTTTTATTGTGCTTTTGCTCATTTTGAAGATTTTGACATTTTCACCTGAAGTGTACAATCAGGCTGAAAATGCATTTAAAGCCATAAAAAGTTCATTTTGGCTCTCACACCTTAACTAAATGTTGTAGACTCAAACTTTTTGCTGTCATTAGTGTATTTTAGCAAAATGAAGATGATTCAAGCATTAATTTCATTGTGCTTTTGCTCATTTTGAAGATTTTGACATTTTCACCTGAAGTGTACAATCGGGCTGAAAATGCATTTAAAGCCATAAAAAGTTCATTTTGGCTCTCACACCTTAACTAAATGTTGTAGACTCAAACTTTTTGCTGTCATTAGTGTATTTTAGCAAAATGAAGATGATTCAAGCATTAATTTCATTGTGCTTTTGCTCATTTTGAAGATTTTGACATTTTCACCTGAAGTGTACAATCAGGCTGAAAATGCATTTAAAGCCATAAAAAGTTCATTTTGGCTCTCACACCTTAACTAAATGTTGTAGACTCAAACTTTTTGCTGTCATTAGTGTATGTTAGCAAAATGAAGATGATTCAAGCATTAATTTCATTGTGCTTTTGCTCATTTTGAAGATTTTGACATTTTCACCTGAAGTGTACAATCAGGCTGAAAATGCATTTAAAGCCATAAAAAGTTCATTTTGGCTCTCACACCTTAACTAAATGTTGTAGACTCAAACTGTTTGCTGTCATTAGTGTATTTTAGCAAAATGAAGATGATTCAAGCATTAATTTCATTGTGCTTTTGCTCATTTTGAAGATTTTGACATTTTCACCTGAAGTGTACAATCGGGCTGAAAATGCATTTAAAGCCATAAAAAGTTCATTTTGGCTCTCACACCTTAACTAAATGTTGTAGACTCAAACTTTTTGCTGTCATTAGTGTATTTTAGCAAAATGAAGATGATTCAAGCATTAATTTCATTGTGCTTTTGCTCATTTTGAAGATTTTGACATTTTCACCTGAAGTGTACAATCAGGCTGAAAATGCATTTAAAGCCATAAAAAGTTCATTTTGGCTCTCACACCTTAACTAAATGTTGTAGACTCAAACTTTTTGCTGTCATTAGTGTATTTTAGCAAAATGAAGATGATTCAAGCATTAATTTCATTGTGCTTTTGCTCATTTTGAAGATTTTGACATTTTCACCTGAAGTGTACAATTAGGGGCTGAAAACGCGTTTAAAGCAATAAAAAGTTCATTTTGGCTCTCACACCTTAACTAAATGTTGTAGACTCAAACTTTTTGCTGTCATTAGTATATTTTAGCAAAATGAAGATGATTCAAGCATTAATTTTATTGTGCTTTTGCTCATTTTGAAGATTTTGACATTTTCACCTGAAGTGTACAATCAGGCTGAAAATGCATTTAAAGCCATAAAAAGTTCATTTTGGCTCTCACACCTTAACTAAATGTTGTAGACTCAAACTTTTTGCTGTCATTAGTGTATTTTAGCAAAATGAAGATGATTCAAGCATTAATTTCATTGTGCTTTTGCTCATTTTGAAGATTTTGACATTTTCACCTGAAGTGTACAATCGGGCTGAAAATGCATTTAAAGCCATAAAAAGTTCATTTTGGCTCTCACACCTTAACTAAATGTTGTAGACTCAAACTTTTTGCTGTCATTAGTGTATTTTAGCAAAATGAAGATGATTCAAGCATTAATTTCATTGTGCTTTTGCTCATTTTGAAGATTTTGACATTTTCACCTGAAGTGTACAATCAGGCTGAAAATGCATTTAAAGCCATAAAAAGTTCATTTTGGCTCTCACACCTTAACTAAATGTTGTAGACTCAAACTTTTTGCTGTCATTAGTGTATGTTAGCAAAATGAAGATGATTCAAGCATTAATTTCATTGTGCTTTTGCTCATTTTGAAGATTTTGACATTTTCACCTGAAGTGTACAATCAGGCTGAAAATGCATTTAAAGCCATAAAAAGTTCATTTTGGCTCTCACACCTTAACTAAATGTTGTAGACTCAAACTGTTTGCTGTCATTAGTGTATTTTAGCAAAATGAAGATGATTCAAGCATTAATTTCATTGTGCTTTTGCTCATTTTGAAGATTTTGACATTTTCACCTGAAGTGTACAATCGGGCTGAAAATGCATTTAAAGCCATAAAAAGTTCATTTTGGCTCTCACACCTTAACTAAATGTTGTAGACTCAAACTTTTTGCTGTCATTAGTGTATTTTAGCAAAATGAAGATGATTCAAGCATTAATTTCATTGTGCTTTTGCTCATTTTGAAGATTTTGACATTTTCACCTGAAGTGTACAATCAGGCTGAAAATGCATTTAAAGCCATAAAAAGTTCATTTTGGCTCTCACACCTTAACTAAATGTTGTAGACTCAAACTTTTTGCTGTCATTAGTGTATTTTAGCAAAATGAAGATGATTCAAGCATTAATTTCATTGTGCTTTTGCTCATTTTGAAGATTTTGACATTTTCACCTGAAGTGTACAATTAGGGGCTGAAAACGCGTTTAAAGCAATAAAAAGTTCATTTTGGCTCTCACACCTTAACTAAATGTTGTAGACTCAAACTTTTTGCTGTCATTAGTATATTTTAGCAAAATGAAGATGATTCAAGCATTAATTTTATTGTGCTTTTGCTCATTTTGAAGATTTTGACATTTTCACCTG
Organism: Leptonotus elevatus; assembly: GCF_054856555.1. Taxonomy (NCBI): domain Eukaryota; kingdom Metazoa; phylum Chordata; class Actinopteri; order Syngnathiformes; family Syngnathidae; genus Leptonotus; species Leptonotus elevatus. The sequence continues at coordinate 171,876 of NW_028233729.1, forward strand.
AAGTGTACAATCAGGCTGAAAATGCATTTAAAGCCATAAAAAGTTCATTTTGGCTCTCACACCTTAACTAAATGTTGTAGACTCAAACTTTTTGCTGTCATTAGTGTATTTTAGCAAAATGAAGATGATTCAAGCATTAATTTCATTGTGCTTTTGCTCATTTTGAAGATTTTGACATTTTCACCTGAAGTGTACAATCGGGCTGAAAATGCATTTAAAGCCATAAAAAGTTCATTTTGGCTCTCACACCTTAACTAAATGTTGTAGACTCAAACTTTTTGCTGTCATTAGTGTATTTTAGCAAAATGAAGATGATTCAAGCATTAATTTCATTGTGCTTTTGCTCATTTTGAAGATTTTGACATTTTCACCTGAAGTGTACAATCAGGCTGAAAATGCATTTAAAGCCATAAAAAGTTCATTTTGGCTCTCACACCTTAACTAAATGTTGTAGACTCAAACTTTTTGCTGTCATTAGTGTATGTTAGCAAAATGAAGATGATTCAAGCATTAATTTCATTGTGCTTTTGCTCATTTTGAAGATTTTGACATTTTCACCTGAAGTGTACAATCAGGCTGAAAATGCATTTAAAGCCATAAAAAGTTCATTTTGGCTCTCACACCTTAACTAAATGTTGTAGACTCAAACTGTTTGCTGTCATTAGTGTATTTTAGCAAAATGAAGATGATTCAAGCATTAATTTCATTGTGCTTTTGCTCATTTTGAAGATTTTGACATTTTCACCTGAAGTGTACAATCGGGCTGAAAATGCATTTAAAGCCATAAAAAGTTCATTTTGGCTCTCACACCTTAACTAAATGTTGTAGACTCAAACTTTTTGCTGTCATTAGTGTATTTTAGCAAAATGAAGATGATTCAAGCATTAATTTCATTGTGCTTTTGCTCATTTTGAAGATTTTGACATTTTCACCTGAAGTGTACAATCAGGCTGAAAATGCATTTAAAGCCATAAAAAGTTCATTTTGGCTCTCACACCTTAACTAAATGTTGTAGACTCAAACTGTTTGCTGTCATTAGTGTATTTTAGCAAAATGAAGATGATTCAAGCATTAATTTCATTGTGCTTTTGCTCATTTTGAAGATTTTGACATTTTCACCTGAAGTGTACAATCGGGCTGAAAATGCATTTAAAGCCATAAAAAGTTCATTTTGGCTCTCACACCTTAACTAAATGTTGTAGACTCAAACTTTTTGCTGTCATTAGTGTATTTTAGCAAAATGAAGATGATTCAAGCATTAATTTCATTGTGCTTTTGCTCATTTTGAAGATTTTGACATTTTCACCTGAAGTGTACAATCGGGCTGAAAATGCATTTAAAGCCATAAAAAGTTCATTTTGGCTCTCACACCTTAACTAAATGTTGTAGACTCAAACTTTTTGCTGTCATTAGTGTATGTTAGCAAAATGAAGATGATTCAAGCATTAATTTCATTGTGCTTTTGCTCATTTTGAAGATTTTGACATTTTCACCTGAAGTGTACAATCAGGCTGAAAATGCATTTAAAGCCATAAAAAGTTCATTTTGGCTCTCACACCTTAACTAAATGTTGTAGACTCAAACTTTTTGCTGTCATTAGTGTATTTTAGCAAAATGAAGATGATTCAAGCATTAATTTCATTGTGCTTTTGCTCATTTTGAAGATTTTGACATTTTCACCTGAAGTGTACAATTAGGGGCTGAAAACGCGTTTAAAGCAATAAAAAGTTCATTTTGGCTCTCACACCTTAACTAAATGTTGTAGACTCAAACTTTTTGCTGTCATTAGTATATTTTAGCAAAATGAAGATGATTCAAGCATTAATTTTATTGTGCTTTTGCTCATTTTGAAGATTTTGACATTTTCACCTGAAGTGTACAATCAGGCTGAAAATGCATTTAAAGCCATAAAAAGTTCATTTTGGCTCTCACACCTTAACTAAATGTTGTAGACTCAAACTTTTTGCTGTCATTAGTGTATTTTAGCAAAATGAAGATGATTCAAGCATTAATTTCATTGTGCTTTTGCTCATTTTGAAGATTTTGACATTTTCACCTGAAGTGTACAATCGGGCTGAAAATGCATTTAAAGCCATAAAAAGTTCATTTTGGCTCTCACACCTTAACTAAATGTTGTAGACTCAAACTTTTTGCTGTCATTAGTGTATTTTAGCAAAATGAAGATGATTCAAGCATTAATTTCATTGTGCTTTTGCTCATTTTGAAGATTTTGACATTTTCACCTGAAGTGTACAATCAGGCTGAAAATGCATTTAAAGCCATAAAAAGTTCATTTTGGCTCTCACACCTTAACTAAATGTTGTAGACTCAAACTTTTTGCTGTCATTAGTGTATGTTAGCAAAATGAAGATGATTCAAGCATTAATTTCATTGTGCTTTTGCTCATTTTGAAGATTTTGACATTTTCACCTGAAGTGTACAATCAGGCTGAAAATGCATTTAAAGCCATAAAAAGTTCATTTTGGCTCTCACACCTTAACTAAATGTTGTAGACTCAAACTGTTTGCTGTCATTAGTGTATTTTAGCAAAATGAAGATGATTCAAGCATTAATTTCATTGTGCTTTTGCTCATTTTGAAGATTTTGACATTTTCACCTGAAGTGTACAATCGGGCTGAAAATGCATTTAAAGCCATAAAAAGTTCATTTTGGCTCTCACACCTTAACTAAATGTTGTAGACTCAAACTTTTTGCTGTCATTAGTGTATTTTAGCAAAATGAAGATGATTCAAGCATTAATTTCATTGTGCTTTTGCTCATTTTGAAGATTTTGACATTTTCACCTGAAGTGTACAATCAGGCTGAAAATGCATTTAAAGCCATAAAAAGTTCATTTTGGCTCTCACACCTTAACTAAATGTTGTAGACTCAAACTTTTTGCTGTCATTAGTGTATGTTAGCAAAATGAAGATGATTCAAGCATTAATTTCATTGTGCTTTTGCTCATTTTGAAGCTTTTGACATTTTCACCTGAAGTGTACAATCAGGCTGAAAATGCATTTAAAGCCATAAAAAGTTCATTTTGGCTCTCACACCTTAACTAAATGTTGTAGACTCAAACTGTTTGCTGTCATTAGTGTATTTTAGCAAAATGAAGATGATTCAAGCATTAATTTCATTGTGCTTTTGCTCATTTTGAAGATTTTGACATTTTCACCTGAAGTGTACAATCGGGCTGAAAATGCATTTAAAGCCATAAAAAGTTCATTTTGGCTCTCACACCTTAACTAAATGTTGTAGACTCAAACTTTTTGCTGTCATTAGTGTATTTTAGCAAAATGAAGATGATTCAAGCATTAATTTCATTGTGCTTTTGCTCATTTTGAAGATTTTGACATTTTCACCTGAAGTGTACAATCGGGCTGAAAATGCATTTAAAGCCATAAAAAGTTCATTTTGGCTCTCACACCTTAACTAAATGTTGTAGACTCAAACTTTTTGCTGTCATTAGTGTATGTTAGCAAAATGAAGATGATTCAAGCATTAATTTCATTGTGCTTTTGCTCATTTTGAAGATTTTGACATTTTCACCTGAAGTGTACAATCAGGCTGAAAATGCATTTAAAGCCATAAAAAGTTCATTTTGGCTCTCACACCTTAACTAAATGTTGTAGACTCAAACTTTTTGCTGTCATTAGTGTATGTTAGCAAAATGAAGATGATTCAAGCATTAATTTCATTGTGCTTTTGCTCATTTTGAAGATTTTGACATTTTCACCTGAAGTGTACAATCAGGCTGAAAATGCATTTAAAGCCATAAAAAGTTCATTTTGGCTCTCACACCTTAACTAAATGTTGTAGACTCAAACTTTTTGCTGTCATTCGTGTATTTTAGCAAAATGAAGATGATTCAAGCATTAATTTCATTGTGCTTTTGCTCATTTTGAAGATTTTGACATTTTCACCTGAAGTGTACAATCGGGCTGAAAATGCATTTAAAGCCATAAAAAGTTCATTTTGGCTCTCACACCTTAACTAAATGTTGTAGACTCAAACTTTTTGCTGTCATTAGTGTATGTTAGCAAAATGAAGATGATTCAAGCATTAATTTCATTGTGCTTTTGCTCATTTTGAAGATTTTGACATTTTCACCTGAAGTGTACAATCAGGCTGAAAATGCATTTAAAGCCATAAAAAGTTCATTTTGGCTCTCACACCTTAACTAAATGTTGTAGACTCAAACTTTTTGCTGTCATTAGTGTATGTTAGCAAAATGAAGATGATTCAAGCATTAATTTCATTGTGCTTTTGCTCATTTTGAAGATTTTGACATTTTCACCTGAAGTGTACAATCAGGCTGAAAATGCATTTAAAGCCATAAAAAGTTCATTTTGGCTCTCACACCTTAACTAAATGTTGTAGACTCAAACTTTTTGCTGTCATTCGTGTATTTTAGCAAAATGAAGATGATTCAAGCATTAATTTCATTGTGCTTTTGCTCATTTTGAAGATTTTGACATTTTCACCTGAAGTGTACAATCAGGCTGAAAATGCATTTAAAGCCATAAAAAGTTCATTTTGGCTCTCACACCTTAACTAAATGTTGTAGACTCAAACTTTTTGCTGTCATTAGTGTATTTTAGCAAAATGAAGATGATTCAAGCATTAATTTCATTGTGCATTTGCTCATTTTGAAGATTTTGACATTTTCACCTGAAGTGTACAATTAGGGGCTGAAAACGCGTTTAAAGCAATAAAAAGTTCATTTTGGCTCTCACACCTTAACTAAATGTTGTAGACTCAAACTTTTTGCTGTCATTAGTATATTTTAGCAAAATGAAGATGATTCAAGCATTAATTTTATTGTGCTTTTGCTCATTTTGAAGATTTTGACATTTTCACCTGAAGTGTACAATCAGGCTGAAAATGCATTTAAAGCCATAAAAAGTTCATTTTGGCTCTCACACCTTAACTAAATGTTGTAGACTCAAACTTTTTGCTGTCATTAGTGTATTTTAGCAAAATGAAGATGATTCAAGCATTAATTTCATTGTGCTTTTGCTCATTTTGAAGATTTTGACATTTTCACCTGAAGTGTACAATCGGGCTGAAAATGCATTTAAAGCCATAAAAAGTTCATTTTGGCTCTCACACCTTAACTAAATGTTGTAGACTCAAACTTTTTGCTGTCATTAGTGTATTTTAGCAAAATGAAGATGATTCAAGCATTAATTTCATTGTGCTTTTGCTCATTTTGAAGATTTTGACATTTTCACCTGAAGTGTACAATCAGGCTGAAAATGCATTTAAAGCCATAAAAAGTTCATTTTGGCTCTCACACCTTAACTAAATGTTGTAGACTCAAACTTTTTGCTGTCATTAGTGTATGTTAGCAAAATGAAGATGATTCAAGCATTAATTTCATTGTGCTTTTGCTCATTTTGAAGATTTTGACATTTTCACCTGAAGTGTACAATTAGGGGCTGAAAACGCGTTTAAAGCAATAAAAAGTTCATTTTGGCTCTCACACCTTAACTAAATGTTGTAGACTCAAACTTTTTGCTGTCATTAGTGTATTTTAGCAAAATGAAGATGATTCAAGCATTAATTTCATTGTGCTTTTGCTCATTTTGAAGATTTTGACATTTTCACCTGAAGTGTACAATCGGGCTGAAAATGCATTTAAAGCCATAAAAAGTTCATTTTGGCTCTCACACCTTAACTAAATGTTGTAGACTCAAACTTTTTGCTGTCATTAGTGTATTTTAGCAAAATGAAGATGATTCAAGCATTAATTTCATTGTGCTTTTGCTCATTTTGAAGATTTTGACATTTTCACCTGAAGTGTACAATCAGGCTGAAAATGCATTTAAAGCCATAAAAAGTTCATTTTGGCTCTCACACCTTAACTAAATGTTGTAGACTCAAACTTTTTGCTGTCATTAGTGTATGTTAGCAAAATGAAGATGATTCAAGCATTAATTTCATTGTGCTTTTGCTCATTTTGAAGATTTTGACATTTTCACCTGAAGTGTACAATCAGGCTGAAAATGCATTTAAAGCCATAAAAAGTTCATTTTGGCTCTCACACCTTAACTAAATGTTGTAGACTCAAACTGTTTGCTGTCATTAGTGTATTTTAGCAAAATGAAGATGATTCAAGCATTAATTTCATTGTGCTTTTGCTCATTTTGAAGATTTTGACATTTTCACCTGAAGTGTACAATCGGGCTGAAAATGCATTTAAAGCCATAAAAAGTTCATTTTGGCTCTCACACCTTAACTAAATGTTGTAGACTCAAACTTTTTGCTGTCATTAGTGTATTTTAGCAAAATGAAGATGATTCAAGCATTAATTTCATTGTGCTTTTGCTCATTTTGAAGATTTTGACATTTTCACCTGAAGTGTACAATCAGGCTGAAAATGCATTTAAAGCCATAAAAAGTTCATTTTGGCTCTCACACCTTAACTAAATGTTGTAGACTCAAACTTTTTGCTGTCATTAGTGTATGTTAGCAAAATGAAGATGATTCAAGCATTAATTTCATTGTGCTTTTGCTCATTTTGAAGATTTTGACATTTTCACCTGAAGTGTACAATCAGGCTGAAAATGCATTTAAAGCCATAAAAAGTTCATTTTGGCTCTCACACCTTAACTAAATGTTGTAGACTCAAACTGTTTGCTGTCATTAGTGTATTTTAGCAAAATGAAGATGATTCAAGCATTAATTTCATTGTGCTTTTGCTCATTTTGAAGATTTTGACATTTTCACCTGAAGTGTACAATCGGGCTGAAAATGCATTTAAAGCCATAAAAAGTTCATTTTGGCTCTCACACCTTAACTAAATGTTGTAGACTCAAACTTTTTGCTGTCATTAGTGTATTTTAGCAAAATGAAGATGATTCAAGCATTAATTTCATTGTGCTTTTGCTCATTTTGAAGATTTTGACATTTTCACCTGAAGTGTACAATCGGGCTGAAAATGCATTTAAAGCCATAAAAAGTTCATTTTGGCTCTCACACCTTAACTAAATGTTGTAGACTCAAACTTTTTGCTGTCATTAGTGTATGTTAGCAAAATGAAGATGATTCAAGCATTAATTTCATTGTGCTTTTGCTCATTTTGAAGATTTTGACATTTTCACCTGAAGTGTACAATCAGGCTGAAAATGCATTTAAAGCCATAAAAAGTTCATTTTGGCTCTCACACCTTAACTAAATGTTGTAGACTCAAACTTTTTGCTGTCATTAGTGTATGTTAGCAAAATGAAGATGATTCAAGCATTAATTTCATTGTGCTTTTGCTCATTTTGAAGATTTTGACATTTTCACCTGAAGTGTACAATCAGGCTGAAAATGCATTTAAAGCCATAAAAAGTTCATTTTGGCTCTCACACCTTAACTAAATGTTGTAGACTCAAACTTTTTGCTGTCATTAGTGTATTTTAGCAAAATGAAGATGATTCAAGCATTAATTTCATTGTGCATTTGCTCATTTTGAAGATTTTGACATTTTCACCTGAAGTGTACAATTAGGGGCTGAAAACGCGTTTAAAGCAATAAAAAGTTCATTTTGGCTCTCACACCTTAACTAAATGTTGTAGACTCAAACTTTTTGCTGTCATTAGTATATTTTAGCAAAATGAAGATGATTCAAGCATTAATTTTATTGTGCTTTTGCTCATTTTGAAGATTTTGACATTTTCACCTGAAGTGTACAATCAGGCTGAAAATGCATTTAAAGCCATAAAAAGTTCATTTTGGCTCTCACACCTTAACTAAATGTTGTAGACTCAAACTTTTTGCTGTCATTAGTGTATTTTAGCAAAATGAAGATGATTCAAGCATTAATTTCATTGTGCTTTTGCTCATTTTGAAGATTTTGACATTTTCACCTGAAGTGTACAATCGGGCTGAAAATGCATTTAAAGCCATAAAAAGTTCATTTTGGCTCTCACACCTTAACTAAATGTTGTAGACTCAAACTTTTTGCTGTCATTAGTGTATTTTAGCAAAATGAAGATGATTCAAGCATTAATTTCATTGTGCTTTTGCTCATTTTGAAGATTTTGACATTTTCACCTGAAGTGTACAATCAGGCTGAAAATGCATTTAAAGCCATAAAAAGTTCATTTTGGCTCTCACACCTTAACTAAATGTTGTAGACTCAAACTTTTTGCTGTCATTAGTGTATGTTAGCAAAATGAAGATGATTCAAGCATTAATTTCATTGTGCTTTTGCTCATTTTGAAGATTTTGACATTTTCACCTGAAGTGTACAATCAGGCTGAAAATGCATTTAAAGCCATAAAAAGTTCATTTTGGCTCTCACACCTTAACTAAATGTTGTAGACTCAAACTTTTTGCTGTCATTAGTGTATTTTAGCAAAATGAAGATGATTCAAACATTAATTTCATTGTGCTTTTGCTCATTTTGAAGATTTTGACATTTTCACCTGAAGTGTACAATTAGGGGCTGAAAACGCGTTTAAAGCAATAAAAAGTTCATTTTGGCTCTCACACCTTAACTAAATGTTGTAGACTCAAACTTTTTGCTGTCATTAGTGTATTTTAGCAAAATGAAGATGATTCAAGCATTAATTTCATTGTGCTTTTGCTCATTTTGAAGATTTTGACATTTTAACCTGAAGTGTACAATCGGGCTGAAAATGCATTTAAAGCCATAAAAAGTTCATTTTGGCTCTCACACCTTAACTAAATGTTGTAGACTCAAACTTTTTGCTGTCATTAGTGTATTTTAGCAAAATGAAGATGATTCAAGCATTAATTTCATTGTGCTTTTGCTCATTTTGAAGATTTTGACATTTTCACCTGAAGTGTACAATCAGGCTGAAAATGCATTTAAAGCAATAAAAAGTTCATTTTGGCTCTCACACCTTAACTAAATGTTGTAGATTCAAACTTTTTGCTGTCATTAGTGTATTTTAGCAAAATGAAGATGATTCAAGCATTAATTTCATTGTGCATTTGCTCATTTTGAAGATTTTGACATTTTCACCTGAAGTGTACAATTAGGGGCTGAAAACGCGTTTAAAGCAATAAAAAGTTCATTTTGGCTCTCACACCTTAACTAAATGTTGTAGACTCAAACTTTTTGCTGTCATTAGTATATTTTAGCAAAATGAAGATGATTCAAGCATTAATTTCATTGTGCTTTTGCTCATTTTGAAGATTTTGACATTTTCACCTGAAGTGTACAATCGGGCTGAAAATGCATTTAAAGCAATAAAAAGTTCATTTTGGCTCTCACACCTTAACTAAATGTTGTAGATTCAAACTTTTTGCTGTCATTAGTGTATTTTAGCAAAATGAAGATGATTCAAGCATTAATTTCATTGTGCATTTGCTCATTTTGAAGATTTTGACATTTTCACCTGAAGTGTACAATTAGGGGCTGAAAACGCGTTTAAAGCAATAAAAAGTTCATTTTGGCTCTCACACCTTAACTAAATGTTGTAGACTCAAACTTTTTGCTGTCATTAGTATATTTTAGCAAAATGAAGATGATTCAAGCATTAATTTCATTGTGCTTTTGCTAATTTTGAAGATTTTGACATTTTCACCTGAAGTGTACAATCGGGCTGAAAATGCATTTAAAGCCATAAAAAGTTCATTTTGGCTCTCACACCTTAACTAAATGTTGTAGACTCAAACTTTTTGCTGTCATTAGTGTATGTTAGCAAAATGAAGATGATTCAAGCATTAATTTCATTGTGCTTTTGCTCATTTTGAAGATTTTGACATTTTCACCTGAAGTGTACAATCAGGCTGAAAATGCATTTAAAGCCATAAAAAGTTCATTTTGGCTCTCACACCTTAACTAAATGTTGTAGACTCAAACTTTTTGCTGTCATTAGTGTATTTTAGCAAAATGAAGATGATTCAAGCATTAATTTCATTGTGCTTTTGCTCATTTTGAAGATTTTGACATTTTCACCTGAAGTGTACAATTAGGGGCTGAAAACGCGTTTAAAGCAATAAAAAGTTCATTTTGGCTCTCACACCTTAACTAAATGTTGTAGACTCAAACTTTTTGCTGTCATTAGTATATTTTAGCAAAATGAAGATGATTCAAGCATTAATTTTATTGTGCTTTTGCTCATTTTGAAGATTTTGACATTTTCACCTGAAGTGTACAATCAGGCTGAAAATGCATTTAAAGCCATAAAAAGTTCATTTTGGCTCTCACACCTTAACTAAATGTTGTAGACTCAAACTTTTTGCTGTCATTAGTGTATTTTAGCAAAATGAAGATGATTCAAGCATTAATTTCATTGTGCTTTTGCTCATTTTGAAGATTTTGACATTTTCACCTGAAGTGTACAATCAGGCTGAAAATGCATTTAAAGCCATAAAAAGTTCATTTTGGCTCTCACACCTTAACTAAATGTTGTAGACTCAAACTTTTTGCTGTCATTAGTGTATGTTAGCAAAATGAAGATGATTCAAGCATTAATTTCATTGTGCTTTTGCTCATTTTGAAGATTTTGACATTTTCACCTGAAGTGTACAATCGGGCTGAAAATGCATTTAAAGCCATAAAAAGTTAATTTTGGCTCTCACACCTTAACTAAATGTTGTAGACTCAAACTTTTTGCTGTCATTAGTGTATGTTAGCAAAATGAAGATGATTCAAGCATTAATTTCATTGTGCTTTTGCTCATTTTGAAGATTTTGACATTTTCACCTGAAGTGTACAATCAGGCTGAAAATGCATTTAAAGCCATAAAAAGTTCATTTTGGCTCTCACACCTTAACTAAATGTTGTAGACTCAAACTTTTTGCTGTCATTAGTGTATTTTAGCAAAATGAAGATGATTCAAGCATTAATTTCATTGTGCTTTTGCTCATTTTGAAGATTTTGACATTTTCACCTGAAGTGTACAATTAGGGGCTGAAAAGGCGTTTAAAGCAATAAAAAGTTCATTTTGGCTCTCACACCTTAACTAAATGTTGTAGACTCAAACTTTTTGCTGTCATTAGTATATTTTAGCAAAATGAAGATGATTCAAGCATTAATTTTATTGTGCTTTTGCTCATTTTGAAGATTTTGACATTTTCACCTGAAGTGTACAATCAGGCTGAAAATGCATTTAAAGCCATAAAAAGTTCATTTTGGCTCTCACACCTTAACTAAATGTTGTAGACTCAAACTTTTTGCTGTCATTAGTGTATTTTAGCAAAATGAAGATGATTCAAGCATTAATTTCATTGTGCTTTTGCTCATTTTGAAGATTTTGACATTTTCACCTGAAGTGTACAATCAGGCTGAAAATGCATTTAAAGCCATAAAAAGTTCATTTTGGCTCTCACACCTTAACTAAATGTTGTAGACTCAAACTTTTTGCTGTCATTAGTGTATGTTAGCAAAATGAAGATGATTCAAGCATTAATTTCATTGTGCTTTTGCTCATTTTGAAGATTTTGACATTTTCACCTGAAGTGTACAATCGGGCTGAAAATGCATTTAAAGCCATAAAAAGTTAATTTTGGCTCTCACACCTTAACTAAATGTTGTAGACTCAAACTTTTTGCTGTCATTAGTGTATGTTAGCAAAATGAAGATGATTCAAGCATTAATTTCATTGTGCTTTTGCTCATTTTGAAGATTTTGACATTTTCACCTGAAGTGTACAATCAGGCTGAAAATGCATTTAAAGCCATAAAAAGTTCATTTTGGCTCTCACACCTTAACTAAATGTTGTAGACTCAAACTTTTTGCTGTCATTAGTGTATGTTAGCAAAATGAAGATGATTCAAGCATTAATTTCATTGTGCTTTTGCTCATTTTGAAGATTTTGACATTTTCACCTGAAGTGTACAATCAGGCTGAAAATGCATTTAAAGCCATAAAAAGTTCATTTTGGCTCTCACACCTTAACTAAATGTTGTAGACTCAAACTTTTTGCTGTCATTAGTGTATTTTAGCAAAATGAAGATGATTCAAGCATTAATTTCATTGTGCTTTTGATCATTTTGAAGATTTTGACATTTTCACCTGAAGTGTACAATTAGGGGCTGAAAACGCGTTTAAAGTTATAAAAAGTTCATTTTGGCTCTCACACCTTAACTAAATGTTGTAGACTCAAACTTTTTGCTGTCATTAGTATATTTTAGCAAAATGAAGATGATTCAAGCATTAATTTTATTGTGCTTTTGCTCATTTTGAAGATTTTGACATTTTCACCTGAAGTGTACAATCAGGCTGAAAATGCATTTAAAGCCATAAAAAGTTCATTTTGGCTCTCACACCTTAACTGAATGTTGTAGACTCAAACTTTTTGCTGTCATTAGTGTATTTTAGCAAAATGAAGATGATTCAAGCATTAATTTCATTGTGCTTTTGCTCATTTTGAAGATTTTGACATTTTCACCTGAAGTGTACAATCAGGCTGAAAATGCATTTAAAGCCATAAAAAGTTCATTTTGGCTCTCACACCTTAACTAAATGTTGTAGACTCAAACTTTTTGCTGTCATTAGTGTATTTTAGCAAAATGAAGATGATTCAAGCATTAATTTCATTGTGCTTTTGCTCATTTTGAAGATTTTGACATTTTCACCTGAAGTGTACAATCGGGCTGAAAATGCATTTAAAGCCATAAAAAGTTCATTTTGGCTCTCACACCTTAACTAAATGTTGTAGACTCAAACTTTTTGCTGTCATTAGTGTATTTTAGCAAAATGAAGATGATTCAAGCATTAATTTCATTGTGCTTTTGCTCATTTTGAAGATTTTGACATTTTCACCTGAAGTGTACAATCGGGCTGAAAATGCATTTAAAGCCATAAAAAGTTCATTTTGGCTCTCACACCTTAACTAAATGTTGTAGACTCAAACTTTTTGCTGTCATTAGTGTATTTTAGCAAAATGAAGATGATTCAAGCATTAATTTCATTGTGCTTTTGCTCATTTTGAAGATTTTGACATTTTCACCTGAAGTGTACAATCGGGCTGAAAATGCATTTAAAGCCATAAAAAGTTCATTTTGGCTCTCACACCTTAACTAAATGTTGTAGACTCAAACTTTTTGCTGTCATTAGTGTATTTTAGCAAAATGAAGATGATTCAAGCATTAATTTCATTGTGCTTTTGCTCATTTTGAAGATTTTGACATTTTCACCTGAAGTGTACAATCGGGCTTAAAATGCATTTAAAGCCATAAAAAGTTCATTTTGGCTCTCACACCTTAACTAAATGTTGTAGACTCAAACTTTTTGCTGTCATTAGTGTATTTTAGCAAAATGAAGATGATTCAAGCATTAATTTCATTGTGCTTTTGCTCATTTTGAAGATTTTGACATTTTCACCTGAAGTGTACAATCGGGCTGAAAATGCATTTAAAGCCATAAAAAGTTCATTTTGGCTCTCACACCTTAACTAAATGTTGTAGACTCAAACTTTTTGCTGTCATTAGTGTATGTTAGCAAAATGAAGATGATTCAAGCATTAATTTCATTGTGCTTTTGCTCATTTTGAAGATTTTGACATTTTCACCTGAAGTGTACAATCAGGCTGAAAATGCATTTAAAGCCATAAAAAGTTCATTTTGGCTCTCACACCTTAACTAAATGTTGTAGACTCAAACTTTTTGCTGTCATTAGTGTATTTTAGCAAAATGAAGATGATTCAAGCATTAATTTCATTGTGCTTTTGCTCATTTTGAAGATTTTGACATTTTCACCTGAAGTGTACAATTAGGGGCTGAAAACGCGTTTAAAGCAATAAAAAGTTCATTTTGGCTCTCACACCTTAACTAAATGTTGTAGACTCAAACTTTTTGCTGTCATTAGTATATTTTAGCAAAATGAAGATGATTCAAGCATTAATTTTATTGTGCTTTTGCTCATTTTGAAGATTTTGACATTTTCACCTGAAGTGTACAATCAGGCTGAAAATGCATTTAAAGACATAAAAAGTTCATTTTGGCTCTCACACCTTAACTAAATGTTGTAGACTCAAACTTTTTGCTGTCATTAGTGTATTTTAGCAAAATGAAGATGATTCAAGCATTAATTTCATTGTGCTTTTGCTCATTTTGAAGATTTTGACATTTTCACCTGAAGTGTACAATCGGGCTGAAAATGCATTTAAAGCCATAAAAAGTTCATTTTGGCTCTCACACCTTAACTAAATGTTGTAGACTCAAACTTTTTGCTGTCATTAGTGTATTTTAGCAAAATGAAGATGATTCAAGCATTAATTTCATTGTGCTTTTGCTCATTTTGAAGATTTTGACATTTTCACCTGAAGTGTACAATCAGGCTGAAAATGCATTTAAAGCCATAAAAAGTTCATTTTGGCTCTCACACCTTAACTAAATGTTGTAGACTCAAACTTTTTGCTGTCATTAGTGTATGTTAGCAAAATGAAGATGATTCAAGCATTAATTTCATTGTGCTTTTGCTCATTTTGAAGATTTTGACATTTTCACCTGAAGTGTACAATCAGGCTGAAAATGCATTTAAAGCCATAAAAAGTTCATTTTGGCTCTCACACCTTAACTAAATGTTGTAGACTAAAAACTGTTTGCTGTCATTAGTGTATTTTAGCAAAATGAAGATGATTCAAGCATTAATTTCATTGTGCTTTTGCTCATTTTGAAGATTTTGACATTTTCACCTGAAGTGTACAATCGGGCTGAAAATGCATTTAAAGCCATAAAAAGTTCATTTTGGCTCTCACACCTTAACTAAATGTTGTAGACTCAAACTTTTTGCTGTCATTAGTGTATTTTAGCAAAATGAAGATGATTCAAGCATTAATTTCATTGTGCTTTTGCTCATTTTGAAGATTTTGACATTTTCACCTTAAGTGTACAATCAGGCTGAAAATGCATTTAAAGCCATAAAAAGTTCATTTTGGCTCTCACACCTTAACTAAATGTTGTAGACTCAAACTTTTTGCTGTCATTAGTGTATGTTAGCAAAATGAAGATGATTCAAGCATTAATTTCATTGTGCTTTTGCTCATTTTGAAGATTTTGACATTTTCACCTGAAGTGTACAATCAGGCTGAAAATGCATTTAAAGCCATAAAAAGTTCATTTTGGCTCTCACACCTTAACTAAATGTTGTAGACTCAAACTGTTTGCTGTCATTAGTGTATTTTAGCAAAATGAAGATGATTCAAGCATTAATTTCATTGTGCTTTTGCTCATTTTGAAGATTTTGACATTTTCACCTGAAGTGTACAATCGGGCTGAAAATGCATTTAAAGCCATAAAAAGTTCATTTTGGCTCTCACACCTTAACTAAATGTTGTAGACTCAAACTTTTTGCTGTCATTAGTGTATTTTAGCAAAATGAAGATGATTCAAGCATTAATTTCATTGTGCTTTTGCTCATTTTGAAGATTTTGACATTTTCACCTGAAGTGTACAATCGGGCTGAAAATGCATTTAAAGCCATAAAAAGTTCATTTTGGCTCTCACACCTTAACTAAATGTTGTAGACTCAAACTTTTTGCTGTCATTAGTGTATGTTAGCAAAATGAAGATGATTCAAGCATTAATTTCATTGTGCTTTTGCTCATTTTGAAGATTTTGACATTTTCACCTGAAGTGTACAATCAGGCTGAAAATGCATTTAAAGCCATAAAAAGTTCATTTTGGCTCTCACACCTTAACTAAATGTTGTAGACTCAAACTTTTTGCTGTCATTAGTGTATTTTAGCAAAATGAAGATGATTCAAGCATTAATTTCATTGTGCTTTTGCTCATTTTGAAGATTTTGACATTTTCACCTGAAGTGTACAATTAGGGGCTGAAAACGCGTTTAAAGCAATAAAAAGTTCATTTTGGCTCTCACACCTTAACTAAATGTTGTAGACTCAAACTTTTTGCTGTCATTAGTATATTTTAGCAAAATGAAGATGATTCAAGCATTAATTTTATTGTGCTTTTGCTCATTTTGAAGATTTTGACATTTTCACCTGAAGTGTACAATCAGGCTGAAAATGCATTTAAAGCCATAAAAAGTTCATTTTGGCTCTCACACCTTAACTAAATGTTGTAGACTCAAACTTTTTGCTGTCATTAGTGTATGTTAGCAAAATGAAGATGATTCAAGCATTAATTTCATTGTGCTTTTGCTCATTTTGAAGATTTTGACATTTTCACCTGAAGTGTACAATCAGGCTGAAAATGCATTTAAAGCCATAAAAAGTTCATTTTGGCTCTCACACCTTAACTAAATGTTGTAGACTCAAACTGTTTGCTGTCATTAGTGTATTTTAGCAAAATGAAGATGATTCAAGCATTAATTTCATT
This sequence comes from Leptonotus elevatus, assembly GCF_054856555.1. Lineage (NCBI taxonomy): Eukaryota > Metazoa > Chordata > Actinopteri > Syngnathiformes > Syngnathidae > Leptonotus > Leptonotus elevatus. Next base: position 188,130 of record NW_028233729.1, read on the forward strand.
GTGCTTTTGCTCATTTTGAAGATTTTGACATTTTCACCTGAAGTGTACAATCGGGCTGAAAATGCATTTAAAGCCATAAAAAGTTCATTTTGGCTCTCACACCTTAACTAAATGTTGTAGACTCAAACTTTTTGCTGTCATTAGTGTATTTTAGCAAAATGAAGATGATTCAAGCATTAATTTCATTGTGCTTTTGCTCATTTTGAAGATTTTGACATTTTCACCTGAAGTGTACAATCGGGCTGAAAATGCATTTAAAGCCATAAAAAGTTCATTTTGGCTCTCACACCTTAACTAAATGTTGTAGACTCAAACTTTTTGCTGTCATTAGTGTATTTTAGCAAAATGAAGATGATTCAAGCATTAATTTCATTGTGCTTTTGCTCATTTTGAAGATTTTGACATTTTCACCTGAAGTGTACAATCGGGCTGAAAATGCATTTAAAGCCATAAAAAGTTCATTTTGGCTCTCACACCTTAACTAAATGTTGTAGACTCAAACTTTTTGCTGTCATTAGTGTATGTTAGCAAAATGAAGATGATTCAAGCATTAATTTCATTGTGCTTTTGCTCATTTTGAAGATTTTGACATTTTCACCTGAAGTGTACAATCAGGCTGAAAATGCATTTAAAGCCATAAAAAGTTCATTTTGGCTCTCACACCTTAACTAAATGTTGTAGACTCAAACTTTTTGCTGTCATTAGTGTATGTTAGCAAAATGAAGATGATTCAAGCATTAATTTCATTGTGCTTTTGCTCATTTTGAAGATTTTGACATTTTCACCTGAAGTGTACAATCAGGCTGAAAATGCATTTAAAGCCATAAAAAGTTCATTTTGGCTCTCACACCTTAACTAAATGTTGTAGACTCAAACTTTTTGCTGTCATTCGTGTATTTTAGCAAAATGAAGATGATTCAAGCATTAATTTCATTGTGCTTTTGCTCATTTTGAAGATTTTGACATTTTCACCTGAAGTGTACAATCAGGCTGAAAATGCATTTAAAGCCATAAAAAGTTCATTTTGGCTCTCACACCTTAACTAAATGTTGTAGACTCAAACTTTTTGCTGTCATTAGTGTATTTTAGCAAAATGAAGATGATTCAAGCATTAATTTCATTGTGCATTTGCTCATTTTGAAGATTTTGACATTTTCACCTGAAGTGTACAATTAGGGGCTGAAAACGCGTTTAAAGCAATAAAAAGTTCATTTTGGCTCTCACACCTTAACTAAATGTTGTAGACTCAAACTTTTTGCTGTCATTAGTATATTTTAGCAAAATGAAGATGATTCAAGCATTAATTTTATTGTGCTTTTGCTCATTTTGAAGATTTTGACATTTTCACCTGAAGTGTACAATCAGGCTGAAAATGCATTTAAAGCCATAAAAAGTTCATTTTGGCTCTCACACCTTAACTAAATGTTGTAGACTCAAACTTTTTGCTGTCATTAGTGTATTTTAGCAAAATGAAGATGATTCAAGCATTAATTTCATTGTGCTTTTGCTCATTTTGAAGATTTTGACATTTTCACCTGAAGTGTACAATCGGGCTGAAAATGCATTTAAAGCCATAAAAAGTTCATTTTGGCTCTCACACCTTAACTAAATGTTGTAGACTCAAACTTTTTGCTGTCATTAGTGTATTTTAGCAAAATGAAGATGATTCAAGCATTAATTTCATTGTGCTTTTGCTCATTTTGAAGATTTTGACATTTTCACCTGAAGTGTACAATCAGGCTGAAAATGCATTTAAAGCCATAAAAAGTTCATTTTGGCTCTCACACCTTAACTAAATGTTGTAGACTCAAACTTTTTGCTGTCATTAGTGTATGTTAGCAAAATGAAGATGATTCAAGCATTAATTTCATTGTGCTTTTGCTCATTTTGAAGATTTTGACATTTTCACCTGAAGTGTACAATCAGGCTGAAAATGCATTTAAAGCCATAAAAAGTTCATTTTGGCTCTCACACCTTAACTAAATGTTGTAGACTCAAACTGTTTGCTGTCATTAGTGTATTTTAGCAAAATGAAGATGATTCAAGCATTAATTTCATTGTGCTTTTGCTCATTTTGAAGATTTTGACATTTTCACCTGAAGTGTACAATCGGGCTGAAAATGCATTTAAAGCCATAAAAAGTTCATTTTGGCTCTCACACCTTAACTAAATGTTGTAGACTCAAACTTTTTGCTGTCATTAGTGTATTTTAGCAAAATGAAGATGATTCAAGCATTAATTTCATTGTGCTTTTGCTCATTTTGAAGATTTTGACATTTTCACCTTAAGTGTACAATCAGGCTGAAAATGCATTTAAAGCCATAAAAAGTTCATTTTGGCTCTCACACCTTAACTAAATGTTGTAGACTCAAACTTTTTGCTGTCATTAGTGTATGTTAGCAAAATGAAGATGATTCAAGCATTAATTTCATTGTGCTTTTGCTCATTTTGAAGATTTTGACATTTTCACCTGAAGTGTACAATCAGGCTGAAAATGCATTTAAAGCCATAAAAAGTTCATTTTGGCTCTCACACCTTAACTAAATGTTGTAGACTCAAACTGTTTGCTGTCATTAGTGTATTTTAGCAAAATGAAGATGATTCAAGCATTAATTTCATTGTGCTTTTGCTCATTTTGAAGATTTTGACATTTTCACCTGAAGTGTACAATCGGGCTGAAAATGCATTTAAAGCCATAAAAAGTTCATTTTGGCTCTCACACCTTAACTAAATGTTGTAGACTCAAACTTTTTGCTGTCATTAGTGTATTTTAGCAAAATGAAGATGATTCAAGCATTAATTTCATTGTGCTTTTGCTCATTTTGAAGATTTTGACATTTTCACCTGAAGTGTACAATCGGGCTGAAAATGCATTTAAAGCCATAAAAAGTTCATTTTGGCTCTCACACCTTAACTAAATGTTGTAGACTCAAACTTTTTGCTGTCATTAGTGTATGTTAGCAAAATGAAGATGATTCAAGCATTAATTTCATTGTGCTTTTGCTCATTTTGAAGATTTTGACATTTTCACCTGAAGTGTACAATCAGGCTGAAAATGCATTTAAAGCCATAAAAAGTTCATTTTGGCTCTCACACCTTAACTAAATGTTGTAGACTCAAACTTTTTGCTGTCATTAGTGTATTTTAGCAAAATGAAGATGATTCAAGCATTAATTTCATTGTGCTTTTGCTCATTTTGAAGATTTTGACATTTTCACCTGAAGTGTACAATCGGGCTGAAAATGCATTTAAAGCCATAAAAAGTTCATTTTGGCTCTCACACCTTAACTAAATGTTGTAGACTCAAACTTTTTGCTGTCATTAGTGTATTTTAGCAAAATGAAGATGATTCAAGCATTAATTTCATTGTGCTTTTGCTCATTTTGAAGATTTTGACATTTTCACCTGAAGTGTACAATCAGGCTGAAAATGCATTTAAAGCCATAAAAAGTTCATTTTGGCTCTCACACCTTAACTAAATGTTGTAGACTCAAACTTTTTGCTGTCATTAGTGTATGTTAGCAAAATGAAGATGATTCAAGCATTAATTTCATTGTGCTTTTGCTCATTTTGAAGATTTTGACATTTTCACCTGAAGTGTACAATCAGGCTGAAAATGCATTTAAAGCCATAAAAAGTTCATTTTGGCTCTCACACCTTAACTAAATGTTGTAGACTCAAACTTTTTGCTGTCATTAGTGTATGTTAGCAAAATGAAGATGATTCAAGCATTAATTTCATTGTGCTTTTGCTCATTTTGAAGATTTTGACATTTTCACCTGAAGTGTACAATCAGGCTGAAAATGCATTTAAAGCCATAAAAAGTTCATTTTGGCTCTCACACCTTAACTAAATGTTGTAGACTCAAACTGTTTGCTGTCATTAGTGTATTTTAGCAAAATGAAGATGATTCAAGCATTAATTTCATTGTGCTTTTGCTCATTTTGAAGATTTTGACATTTTCACCTGAAGTGTACAATCAGGCTGAAAATGCATTTAAAGCCATAAAAAGTTCATTTTGGCTCTCACACCTTAACTAAATGTTGTAGACTCAAACTTTTTGCTGTCATTAGTGTATTTTAGCAAAATGAAGATGATTCAAGCATTAATTTCATTGTGCTTTTGCTCATTTTGAAGATTTTGACATTTTCACCTGAAGTGTACAATCAGGCTGAAAATGCATTTAAAGCCATAAAAAGTTCATTTTGGCTCTCACACCTTAACTAAATGTTGTAGACTCAAACTTTTTGCTGTCATTAGTGTATGTTAGCAAAATGAAGATGATTCAAGCATTAATTTCATTGTGCTTTTGCTCATTTTGAAGATTTTGACATTTTCACCTGAAGTGTACAATCAGGCTGAAAATGCATTTAAAGCCATAAAAAGTTCATTTTGGCTCTCACACCTTAACTAAATGTTGTAGACTCAAACTGTTTGCTGTCATTAGTGTATTTTAGCAAAATGAAGATGATTCAAGCATTAATTTCATTGTGCTTTTGCTCATTTTGAAGATTTTGACATTTTCACCTGAAGTGTACAATCGGGCTGAAAATGCATTTAAAGCCATAAAAAGTTCATTTTGGCTCTCACACCTTAACTAAATGTTGTAGACTCAAACTTTTTGCTGTCATTAGTGTATTTTAGCAAAATGAAGATGATTCAAGCATTAATTTCATTGTGCTTTTGCTCATTTTGAAGATTTTGACATTTTCACCTGAAGTGTACAATCAGGCTGAAAATGCATTTAAAGCCATAAAAAGTTCATTTTGGCTCTCACACCTTAACTAAATGTTGTAGACTCAAACTTTTTGCTGTCATTAGTGTATGTTAGCAAAATGAAGATGATTCAAGCATTAATTTCATTGTGCTTTTGCTCATTTTGAAGATTTTGACATTTTCACCTGAAGTGTACAATCAGGCTGAAAATGCATTTAAAGCCATAAAAAGTTCATTTTGGCTCTCACACCTTAACTAAATGTTGTAGACTCAAACTGTTTGCTGTCATTAGTGTATTTTAGCAAAATGAAGATGATTCAAGCATTAATTTCATTGTGCTTTTGCTCATTTTGAAGATTTTGACATTTTCACCTGAAGTGTACAATCGGGCTGAAAATGCATTTAAAGCCATAAAAAGTTCATTTTGGCTCTCACACCTTAACTAAATGTTGTAGACTCAAACTTTTTGCTGTCATTAGTGTATTTTAGCAAAATGAAGATGATTCAAGCATTAATTTCATTGTGCTTTTGCTCATTTTGAAGATTTTGACATTTTCACCTGAAGTGTACAATCGGGCTGAAAATGCATTTAAAGCCATAAAAAGTTCATTTTGGCTCTCACACCTTAACTAAATGTTGTAGACTCAAACTTTTTGCTGTCATTAGTGTATGTTAGCAAAATGAAGATGATTCAAGCATTAATTTCATTGTGCTTTTGCTCATTTTGAAGATTTTGACATTTTCACCTGAAGTGTACAATCAGGCTGAAAATGCATTTAAAGCCATAAAAAGTTCATTTTGGCTCTCACACCTTAACTAAATGTTGTAGACTCAAACTTTTTGCTGTCATTAGTGTATTTTAGCAAAATGAAGATGATTCAAGCATTAATTTCATTGTGCTTTTGCTCATTTTGAAGATTTTGACATTTTCACCTGAAGTGTACAATCAGGCTGAAAATGCATTTAAAGCAATAAAAAGTTCATTTTGGCTCTCACACCTTAACTAAATGTTGTAGATTCAAACTTTTTGCTGTCATTAGTGTATTTTAGCAAAATGAAGATGATTCAAGCATTAATTTCATTGTGCTTTTGCTCATTTTGAAGATTTTGACATTTTCACCTGAAGTGTACAATCAGGCTGAAAATGCATTTAAAGCCATAAAAAGTTCATTTTGGCTCTCACACCTTAACTAAATGTTGTAGACTCAAACTTTTTGCTGTCATTAGTGTATTTTAGCAAAATGAAGATGATTCAAGCATTAATTTCATTGTGCTTTTGCTCATTTTGAAGATTTTGACATTTTCACCTGAAGTGTACAATTAGGGGCTGAAAACGCGTTTAAAGCAATAAAAAGTTCATTTTGGCTCTCACACCTTAACTAAATGTTGTAGACTCAAACTTTTTGCTGTCATTAGTATATTTTAGCAAAATGAAGATGATTCAAGCATTAATTTTATTGTGCTTTTGCTCATTTTGAAGATTTTGACATTTTCACCTGAAGTGTACAATCAGGCTGAAAATGCATTTAAAGCCATAAAAAGTTCATTTTGGCTCTCACACCTTAACTAAATGTTGTAGACTCAAACTTTTTGCTGTCATTAGTGTATTTTAGCAAAATGAAGATGATTCAAGCATTAATTTCATTGTGCTTTTGCTCATTTTGAAGATTTTGACATTTTCACCTGAAGTGTACAATCAGGCTGAAAATGCATTTAAAGCAATAAAAAGTTCATTTTGGCTCTCACACCTTAACTAAATGTTGTAGATTCAAACTTTTTGCTGTCATTAGTGTATTTTAGCAAAATGAAGATGATTCAAGCATTAATTTCATTGTGCATTTGCTCATTTTGAAGATTTTGACATTTTCACCTGAAGTGTACAATTAGGGGCTGAAAACGCGTTTAAAGCAATAAAAAGTTCATTTTGGCTCTCACACCTTAACTAAATGTTGTAGACTCAAACTTTTTGCTGTCATTAGTATATTTTAGCAAAATGAAGATGATTCAAGCATTAATTTCATTGTGCTTTTGCTCATTTTGAAGATTTTGACATTTTCACCTGAAGTGTACAATCGGGCTGAAAATGCATTTAAAGCCATAAAAAGTTCATTTTGGCTCTCACACCTTAACTAAATGTTGTAGACTCAAACTTTTTGCTGTCATTAGTGTATTTTAGCAAAATGAAGATGATTCAAGCATTAATTTCATTGTGCATTTGCTCATTTTGAAGATTTTGACATTTTCACCTGAAGTGTACAATTAGGGGCTGAAAACGCGTTTAAAGCAATAAAAAGTTCATTTTGGCTCTCACACCTTAACTAAATGTTGTAGACTCAAACTTTTTGCTGTCATTAGTATATTTTAGCAAAATGAAGATGATTCAAGCATTAATTTTATTGTGCTTTTGCTCATTTTGAAGATTTTGACATTTTCACCTGAAGTGTACAATCAGGCTGAAAATGCATTTAAAGCCATAAAAAGTTCATTTTGGCTCTCACACCTTAACTAAATGTTGTAGACTCAAACTTTTTGCTGTCATTAGTGTATTTTAGCAAAATGAAGATGATTCAAGCATTAATTTCATTGTGCTTTTGCTCATTTTGAAGATTTTGACATTTTCACCTGAAGTGTACAATCAGGCTGAAAATGCATTTAAAGCAATAAAAAGTTCATTTTGGCTCTCACACCTTAACTAAATGTTGTAGATTCAAACTTTTTGCTGTCATTAGTGTATTTTAGCAAAATGAAGATGATTCAAGCATTAATTTCATTGTGCTTTTGCTCATTTTGAAGATTTTGACATTTTCACCTGAAGTGTACAATCAGGCTGAAAATGCATTTAAAGCCATAAAAAGTTCATTTTGGCTCTCACACCTTAACTAAATGTTGTAGACTCAAACTTTTTGCTGTCATTAGTGTATTTTAGCAAAATGAAGATGATTCAAGCATTAATTTCATTGTGCTTTTGCTCATTTTGAAGATTTTGACATTTTCACCTGAAGTGTACAATTAGGGGCTGAAAACGCGTTTAAAGCAATAAAAAGTTCATTTTGGCTCTCACACCTTAACTAAATGTTGTAGACTCAAACTTTTTGCTGTCATTAGTATATTTTAGCAAAATGAAGATGATTCAAGCATTAATTTTATTGTGCTTTTGCTCATTTTGAAGATTTTGACATTTTCACCTGAAGTGTACAATCAGGCTGAAAATGCATTTAAAGCCATAAAAAGTTCATTTTGGCTCTCACACCTTAACTAAATGTTGTAGACTCAAACTTTTTGCTGTCATTAGTGTATTTTAGCAAAATGAAGATGATTCAAGCATTAATTTCATTGTGCTTTTGCTCATTTTGAAGATTTTGACATTTTCACCTGAAGTGTACAATCAGGCTGAAAATGCATTTAAAGCAATAAAAAGTTCATTTTGGCTCTCACACCTTAACTAAATGTTGTAGATTCAAACTTTTTGCTGTCATTAGTGTATTTTAGCAAAATGAAGATGATTCAAGCATTAATTTCATTGTGCATTTGCTCATTTTGAAGATTTTGACATTTTCACCTGAAGTGTACAATTAGGGGCTGAAAACGCGTTTAAAGCAATAAAAAGTTCATTTTGGCTCTCACACCTTAACTAAATGTTGTAGACTCAAACTTTTTGCTGTCATTAGTATATTTTAGCAAAATGAAGATGATTCAAGCATTAATTTCATTGTGCTTTTGCTCATTTTGAAGATTTTGACATTTTCACCTGAAGTGTACAATCGGGCTGAAAATGCATTTAAAGCCATAAAAAGTTCATTTTGGCTCTCACACCTTAACTAAATGTTGTAGACTCAAACTTTTTGCTGTCATTAGTGTATGTTAGCAAAATGAAGATGATTCAAGCATTAATTTCATTGTGCTTTTGCTCATTTTGAAGATTTTGACATTTTCACCTGAAGTGTCCAATTGGGCTGAAAATGCATTTAAAGCCATAAAAAGTTCATTTTGGCTCTCACACCTTAACTAAATGTTGTAGACTCAAACTTTTTGCTGTCATTAGTGTATGTTAGCAAAATGAAGATGATTCAAGCATTAATTTCATTGTTCATTGTGCTCATTTTGAAGATTTTGACATTTTCACCTGAAGTGTACAATTAGGGGCTGAAAACGCGTTTAAAGCCATAAAAAGTTCATTTTGGCTCTCACACCTTAACTAAATGTTGTAGACTCAAACTTTTTGCTGTCATTAGTATATTTTAGCAAAATGAAGATGATTCAAGCATTAATTTTATTGTGCTTTTGCTCATTTTGAAGATTTTGACATTTTCACCTGAAGTGTACAATCAGGCTGAAAATGCATTTAAAGCCATAAAAAGTTCATTTTAGCTCTCACACCTTAACTAAATGTTGTAGACTCAAACTTTTTGCTGTCATTAGTGTATTTTAGCAAAATGAAGATGATTCAAGCATTAATTTCATTGTGCTTTTGCTCATTTTGAAGATTTTGACATTTTCACCTGAAGTGTACAATCAGGCTGAAAATGCATTTAAAGCCATAAAAAGTTCATTTTGGCTCTCACACCTTAACTAAATGTTGTAGACTCAAACTTTTTGCTGTCATTAGTGTATGTTAGCAAAATGAAGATGATTCAAGCATTAATTTCATTGTGCTTTTGCTCATTTTGAAGATTTTGACATTTTCACCTGAAGTGTACAATCGGGCTGAAAATGCATTTAAAGCCATAAAAAGTTAATTTTGGCTCTCACACCTTAACTAAATGTTGTAGACTCAAACTTTTTGCTGTCATTAGTGTATGTTAGCAAAATGAAGATGATTCAAGCATTAATTTCATTGTGCTTTTGCTCATTTTGAAGATTTTGACATTTTCACCTGAAGTGTACAATCAGGCTGAAAATGCATTTAAAGCCATAAAAAGTTCATTTTGGCTCTCACACCTTAACTAAATGTTGTAGACTCAAACTTTTTGCTGTCATTAGTGTATTTTAGCAAAATGAAGATGATTCAAGCATTAATTTCATTGTGCTTTTGCTCATTTTGAAGATTTTGACATTTTCACCTGAAGTGTACAATTAGGGGCTGAAAACGCGTTTAAAGCCATAAAAAGTTCATTTTGGCTCTCACACCTTAACTAAATGTTGTAGACTCAAACTTTTTGCTGTCATTAGTATATTTTAGCAAAATGAAGATGATTCAAGCATTAATTTTATTGTGCTTTTGCTCATTTTGAAGATTTTGACATTTTCACCTGAAGTGTACAATCAGGCTGAAAATGCATTTAAAGCCATAAAAAGTTCATTTTGGCTCTCACACCTTAACTGAATGTTGTAGACTCAAACTTTTTGCTGTCATTAGTGTATTTTAGCAAAATGAAGATGATTCAAGCATTAATTTCATTGTGCTTTTGCTCATTTTGAAGATTTTGACATTTTCACCTGAAGTGTACAATCAGGCTGAAAATGCATTTAAAGCCATAAAAAGTTCATTTTGGCTCTCACACCTTAACTAAATGTTGTAGACTCAAACTTTTTGCTGTCATTAGTGTATGTTAGCAAAATGAAGATGATTCAAGCATTAATTTCATTGTGCTTTTGCTCATTTTGAAGATTTTGACATTTTCACCTGAAGTGTACAATCAGGCTGAAAATGCATTTAAAGCCATAAAAAGTTCATTTTGGCTCTCACACCTTAACTAAATGTTGTAGACTCAAACTTTTTGCTGTCATTAGTGTATTTTAGCAAAATGAAGATGATTCAAACATTAATTTCATTGTGCTTTTGCTCATTTTGAAGATTTTGACATTTTCACCTGAAGTGTACAATTAGGGGCTGAAAACGCGTTTAAAGCAATAAAAAGTTCATTTTGGCTCTCACACCTTAACTAAATGTTGTAGACTCAAACTTTTTGCTGTCATTAGTGTATTTTAGCAAAATGAAGATGATTCAAGCATTAATTTCATTGTGCTTTTGCTCATTTTGAAGATTTTGACATTTTAACCTGAAGTGTACAATCGGGCTGAAAATGCATTTAAAGCCATAAAAAGTTCATTTTGGCTCTCACACCTTAACTAAATGTTGTAGACTCAAACTTTTTGCTGTCATTAGTGTATTTTAGCAAAATGAAGATGATTCAAGCATTAATTTCATTGTGCTTTTGCTAATTTTGAAGATTTTGACATTTTCACCTGAAGTGTACAATCAGGCTGAAAATGCATTTAAAGCCATAAAAAGTTCATTTTGGCTCTCACACCTTAACTAAATGTTGTAGACTCAAACTTTTTGCTGTCATTAGTGTATTTTAGCAAAATGAAGATGATTCAAGCATTAATTTCATTGTGCTTTTGCTCATTTTGAAGATTTTGACATTTTCACCTGAAGTGTACAATTAGGGGCTGAAAACGCGTTTAAAGCCATAAAAAGTTCATTTTGGCTCTCACACCTTAACTAAATGTTGTAGACTCAAACTTTTTGCTGTCATTAGTATATTTTAGCAAAATGAAGATGATTCAAGCATTAATTTTATTGTGCTTTTGCTCATTTTGAAGATTTTGACATTTTCACCTGAAGTGTACAATCAGGCTGAAAATGCATTTAAAGCCATAAAAAGTTCATTTTGGCTCTCACACCTTAACTGAATGTTGTAGACTCAAACTTTTTGCTGTCATTAGTGTATTTTAGCAAAATGAAGATGATTCAAGCATTAATTTCATTGTGCTTTTGCTCATTTTGAAGATTTTGACATTTTCACCTGAAGTGTACAATCAGGCTGAAAATGCATTTAAAGCCATAAAAAGTTCATTTTGGCTCTCACACCTTAACTAAATGTTGTAGACTCAAACTTTTTGCTGTCATTAGTGTATGTTAGCAAAATGAAGATGATTCAAGCATTAATTTCATTGTGCTTTTGCTCATTTTGAAGATTTTGACATTTTCACCTGAAGTGTACAATCAGGCTGAAAATGCATTTAAAGCCATAAAAAGTTCATTTTGGCTCTCACACCTTAACTAAATGTTGTAGACTCAAACTTTTTGCTGTCATTAGTGTATTTTAGCAAAATGAAGATGATTCAAACATTAATTTCATTGTGCTTTTGCTCATTTTGAAGATTTTGACATTTTCACCTGAAGTGTACAATTAGGGGCTGAAAACGCGTTTAAAGCAATAAAAAGTTCATTTTGGCTCTCACACCTTAACTAAATGTTGTAGACTCAAACTTTTTGCTGTCATTAGTGTATTTTAGCAAAATGAAGATGATTCAAGCATTAATTTCATTGTGCTTTTGCTCATTTTGAAGATTTTGACATTTTAACCTGAAGTGTACAATCGGGCTGAAAATGCATTTAAAGCCATAAAAAGTTCATTTTGGCTCTCACACCTTAACTAAATGTTGTAGACTCAAACTTTTTGCTGTCATTAGTGTATTTTAGCAAAATGAAGATGATTCAAGCATTAATTTCATTGTGCTTTTGCTAATTTTGAAGATTTTGACATTTTCACCTGAAGTGTACAATCAGGCTGAAAATGCATTTAAAGCAATAAAAAGTTCATTTTGGCTCTCACACCTTAACTAAATGTTGTAGATTCAAACTTTTTGCTGTCATTAGTGTATTTTAGCAAAATGAAGATGATTCAAGCATTAATTTCATTGTGCATTTGCTCATTTTGAAGATTTTGACATTTTCACCTGAAGTGTACAATTAGGGGCTGAAAACGCGTTTAAAGCAATAAAAAGTTCATTTTGGCTCTCACACCTTAACTAAATGTTGTAGACTCAAACTTTTTGCTGTCATTAGTATATTTTAGCAAAATGAAGATGATTCAAGCATTAATTTTATTGTGCTTTTGCTCATTTTGAAGATTTTGACATTTTCACCTGAAGTGTACAATCAGGCTGAAAATGCATTTAAAGCCATAAAAAGTTCATTTTGGCTCTCACACCTTAACTAAATGTTGTAGACTCAAACTTTTTGCTGTCATTAGTGTATTTTAGCAAAATGAAGATGATTCAAGCATTAATTTCATTGTGCTTTTGCTCATTTTGAAGATTTTGACATTTTCACCTGAAGTGTACAATCAGGCTGAAAATGCATTTAAAGCAATAAAAAGTTCATTTTGGCTCTCACACCTTAACTAAATGTTGTAGATTCAAACTTTTTGCTGTCATTAGTGTATTTTAGCAAAATGAAGATGATTCAAGCATTAATTTCATTGTGCATTTGCTCATTTTGAAGATTTTGACATTTTCACCTGAAGTGTACAATTAGGGGCTGAAAACGCGTTTAAAGCAATAAAAAGTTCATTTTGGCTCTCACACCTTAACTAAATGTTGTAGACTCAAACTTTTTGCTGTCATTAGTATATTTTAGCAAAATGAAGAAGATTCAAGCATTAATTTCATTGTGCTTTTGCTCATTTTGAAGATTTTGACATTTTCACCTGAAGTGTACAATCGGGCTGAAAATGCATTTAAAGCCATAAAAAGTTCATTTTGGCTCTCACACCTTAACTAAATGTTGTAGACTCAAACTTTTTGCTGTCATTAGTGTATGTTAGCAAAATGAAGATGATTCAAGCATTAATTTCATTGTGCTTTTGCTCATTTTGAAGATTTTGACATTTTCACCTGAAGTGTACAATCAGGCTGAAAATGCATTTAAAGCCATAAAAAGTTCATTTTGGCTGTCACACCTTAACTAAATGTTGTAGACTCAAACTTTTTGCTGTCATTAGTGTATTTTAGCAAAATGAAGATGATTCAAGCATTAATTTCATTGTGCTTTTGCTCATTTTGAAGATTTTGACATTTTCACCTGAAGTGTACAATTAGGGGCTGAAAACGCGTTTAAAGCAATAAAAAGTTCATTTTGGCTCTCACACCTTAACTAAATGTTGTAGACTCAAACTTTTTGCTGTCATTAGTATATTTTAGCAAAATGAAGATGATTCAAGCATTAATTTTATTATGCTTTTGCTCATTTTGAAGATTTTGACATTTTCACCTGAAGTGTACAATCAGGCTGAAAATGCATTTAAAGCCATAAAAAGTTCATTTTGGCTCTCACACCTTAACTAAATGTTGTAGACTCAAACTTTTTGCTGTCATTAGTGTATTTTAGCAAAATGAAGATGATTCAAGCATTAATTTCATTGTGCTTTTGCTCATTTTGAAGATTTTGACATTTTCACCTGAAGTGTACAATCAGGCTGAAAATGCATTTAAAGCCATAAAAAGTTCATTTTGGCTCTCACACCTTAACTAAATGTTGTAGACTCAAACTTTTTGCTGTCATTAGTGTATGTTAGCAAAATGAAGATGATTCAAGCATTAATTTCATTGTGCTTTTGCTCATTTTGAAGATTTTGACATTTTCACCTGAAGTGTACAATCGGGCTGAAAATGCATTTAAAGCCATAAAAAGTTAATTTTGGCTCTCACACCTTAACTAAATGTTGTAGACTCAAACTTTTTGCTGTCATTAGTGTATGTTAGCAAAATGAAGATGATTCAAGCATTAATTTCATTGTGCTTTTGCTCATTTTGAAGATTTTGACATTTTCACCTGAAGTGTACAATCAGGCTGAAAATGCATTTAAAGCCATAAAAAGTTCATTTTGGCTCTCACACCTTAACTAAATGTTGTAGACTCAAACTTTTTGCTGTCATTAGTGTATTTTAGCAAAATGAAGATGATTCAAGCATTAATTTCATTGTGCTTTTGCTCATTTTGAAGATTTTGACATTTTCACCTGAAGTGTACAATTAGGGGCTGAAAAGGCGTTTAAAGCAATAAAAAGTTCATTTTGGCTCTCACACCTTAACTAAATGTTGTAGACTCAAACTTTTTGCTGTCATTAGTATATTTTAGCAAAATGAAGATGATTCAAGCATTAATTTTATTGTGCTTTTGCTCATTTTGAAGATTTTGACATTTTCACCTGAAGTGTACAATTAGGGGCTGAAAACGCGTTTAAAGCAATAAAAAGTTCATTTTGGCTCTCACACCTTAACTAAATGTTGTAGACTCAAACTTTTTGCTGTCATTAGTATATTTTAGCAAAATGAAGATGATTCAAGCATTAATTTCATTGTGCTTTTGCTCATTTTGAAGATTTTGACATTTTCACCTGAAGTGTACAATCGGGCTGAAAATGCATTTAAAGCCATAAAAAGTTCATTTTGGCTCTCACACCTTAACTAAATGTTGTAGACTCAAACTTTTTGCTGTCATTAGTGTATGTTAGCAAAATGAAGATGATTCAAGCATTAATTTCATTGTGCTTTTGCTCATTTTGAAGATTTTGACATTTTCACCTGAAGTGTACAATCAGGCTGAAAATGCATTTAAAGCCATAAAAAGTTCATTTTGGCTCTCACACCTTAACTAAATGTTGTAGACTCAAACTTTTTGCTATCATTAGTGTATTTTAGCAAAATGAAGATGATTCAAGCATTAATTTCATTGTGCTTTTGCTCATTTTGAAGATTTTGACATTTTCACCTGAAGTGTACAATTAGGGGCTGAAAACGCGTTTAAAGCAATAAAAAGTTCATTTTGGCTCTCACACCTTAACTAAATGTTGTAGACTCAAACTTTTTGCTGTCATTAGTATATTTTAGCAAAATGAAGATGATTCAAGCATTAATTTTATTGTGCTTTTGCTCATTTTGAAGATTTTGACATTTTCACCTGAAGTGTACAATCAGGCTGAAAATGCATTTAAAGCCATAAAAAGTTCATTTTGGCTCTCACACCTTAACTAAATGTTGTAGACTCAAACTTTTTGCTGTCATTAGTGTATTTTAGCAAAATGAAGATGATTCAAGCATTAATTTCATTGTGCTTTTGCTCATTTTGAAGATTTTGACATTTTCACCTGAAGTGTACAATCAGGCTGAAAATGCATTTAAAGCCATTAAAAGTTCATTTTGGCTCTCACACCTTAACTAAATGTTGTAGACTCAAACTTTTTGCTGTCATTAGTGTATGTTAGCAAAATGAAGATGATTCAAGCATTAATTTCATTGTGCTTTTGCTCATTTTGAAGATTTTGACATTTTCACCTGAAGTGTACAATCGGGCTGAAAATGCATTTAAAGCCATAAAAAGTTAATTTTGGCTCTCACACCTTAACTAAATGTTGTAGACTCAAACTTTTTGCTGTCATTAGTGTATGTTAGCAAAATGAAGATGATTCAAGCATTAATTTCATTGTGCTTTTGCTCATTTTAAAGATTTTGACATTTTCACCTGAAGTGTACAATCAGGCTGAAAATGCATTTAAAGCCATAAAAAGTTCATTTTGGCTCTCACACCTTAACTAAATGTTGTAGACTCAAACTTTTTGCTGTCATTAGTGTATTTTAGCAAAATGAAGATGATTCAAGCATTAATTTCATTGTGCTTTTGCTCATTTTGAAGATTTTGACATTTTCACCTGAAGTGTACAATTAGGGGCTGAAAACGCGTTTAAAGCAATAAAAAGTTCATTTTGGCTCTCACACCTTAACTAAATGTTGTAGACTCAAACTTTTTGCTGTCATTAGTATATTTTAGCAAAATGAAGATGATTCAAGCATTAATTTTATTGTGCTTTTGCTCATTTTGAAGATTTTGACATTTTCACCTGAAGTGTACAATCAGGCTGAAAATGCATTTAAAGCCATAAAAAGTTCATTTTGGCTCTCACACCTTAACTAAATGTTGTAGACTCAAACTTTTTGCTGTCATTAGTGTATTTTAGCAAAATGAAAATGATTCAAGCATTAATTTCATTGTGCTTTTGCTCATTTTGAAGATTTTGACATTTTCACCTGAAGTGTACAATCAGGCTGAAAATGCATTTAAAGCCATAAAAAGTTCATTTTGGCTCTCACACCTTAACTAAATGTTGTAGACTCAAACTTTTTGCTGTCATTAGTGTATGTTAGCAAAATGAAGATGATTCAAGCATTAATTTCATTGTGCTTTTGCTCATTTTGAAGATTTTGACATTTTCACCTGAAGTGTACAATCGGGCTGAAAATGCATTTAAAGCCATAAAAAGTTAATTTTGGCTCTCACACCTTAACTAAATGTTGTAGACTCAAACTTTTTGCTGTCATTAGTGTATGTTAGCAAAATGAAGATGATTCAAGCATTAATTTCATTGTGCTTTTGCTCATTTTGAAGATTTTGACATTTTCACCTGAAGTGTACAATCAGGCTGAAAATGCATTTAAAGCCATAAAAAGTTCATTTTGGCTCTCACACCTTAACTAAATGTTGTAGACTCAAACTTTTTGCTGTCATTAGTGTATTTTAGCAAAATGAAGATGATTCAAGCATTAATTTCATTGTGCTTTTGCTCATTTTGAAGATTTTGACATTTTCACCTGAAGTGTACAATTAGGGCTGAAAACGCGTTTAAAGTTATAAAAAGTTCATTTTGGCTCTCACACCTTAACTAAATGTTGTAGACTCAAACTTTTTGCTGTCATTAGTATATTTTAGCAAAATGAAGATGATTCAAGCATTAATTTTATTGTGCTTTTGCTCATTTTGAAGATTTTGACATTTTCACCTGAAGTGTACAATCAGGCTGAAAATGCATTTAAAGCCATAAAAAGTTCATTTTGGCTCTCACACCTTAACTGAATGTTGTAGACTCAAACTTTTTGCTGTCATTAGTGTATTTTAGCAAAATGAAGATGATTCAAGCATTAATTTCATTGTGCTTTTGCTCATTTTGAAGATTTTGACATTTTCACCTGAAGTGTACAATCAGGCTGAAAATGCATTTAAAGCCATAAAAAGTTCATTTTGGCTCTCACACCTTAACTAAATGTTGTAGACTCAAACTTTTTGCTGTCATTAGTGTATGTTAGCAAAATGAAGATGATTCAAGCATTAATTTCATTGTGCTTTTGCTCATTTTGAAGATTTTGACATTTTCACCTGAAGTGTACAATCAGGCTGAAAATGCATTTAAAGCCATAAAAAGTTCATTTTGGCTCTCACACCTTAACTAAATGTTGTAGACTCAAACTTTTTGCTGTCATTAGTGTATTTTAGCAAAATGAAGATGATTCAAGCATTAATTTCATTGTGCTTTTGCTCATTTTGAAGATTTTGACATTTTCACCTGAAGTGTACAATTAGGGGCTGAAAATGCGTTTAAAGCAATAAAAAGTTCATTTTGGCTCTCACACCTTAACTAAATGTTGTAGACTCAAACTTTTTGCTGTCATTAGTATATTTTAGCAAAATGAAGATGATTCAAGCATTAATTTTATTGTGCTTTTGCTCATTTTGAAGATTTTGACATTTTCACCTGAAGTGTACAATCGGGCTGAAAATGCATTTAAAGCCATAAAAAGTTCATTTTGGCTCTCACACCTTAACTAAATGTTGTAGACTCAAACTTTTTGCTGTCATTAGTGTATGTTAGCAAAATGAAGATGATTCAAGCATTAATTTCATTGTGCTTTTGCTCATTTTGAAGATTTTGACATTTTCACCTGAAGTGTACAATCAGGCTGAAAATGCATTTAAAGCCATAAAAAGTTCATTTTGGCTCTCACACCTTAACTAAATGTTGTAGACTCAAACTTTTTGCTGTCATTAGTGTATTTTAGCAAAATGAAGATGATTCAAGCATTAATTTCATTGTGCTTTTGCTCATTTTGAAGATTTTGACATTTTCACCTGAAGTGTACAATCAGGCTGAAAATGCATTTAAAGCCATAAAAAGTTCATTTTGGCTCTCACACCTTAACTAAATGTTGTAGACTCAAACTTTTTGCTGTCATTAGTGTATGTTAGCAAAATGAAGATGATTCAAGCATTAATTTCATTGTGCTTTTGCTCATTTTGAAGATTTTGACATTTTCACCTGAAGTGTACAATCAGGCTGAAAATGCATTTAAAGCCATAAAAAGTTCATTTTGGCTCTCACACCTTAACTAAATGTTGTAGACTCAAACTTTTTGCTGTCATTAGTGTATTTTAGCAAAATGAAGATGATTCAAGCATTAATTTCATTGTGCTTTTGCTCATTTTGAAGATTTTGACATTTTCACCTGAAGTGTACAATCGGGCTGAAAATGCATTTAAAGCCATAAAAAGTTCATTTTGGCTCTCACACCTTAACTAAATGTTGTAGACTCAAACTTTTTGCTGTCATTAGTGTATTTTAGCAAAATGAAGATGATTCAAGCATTAATTTCATTGTGCTTTTGCTCATTTTGAAGATTTTGACATTTTCACCTGAAGTGTACAATCGGGCTGAAAATGCATTTAAAGCCATAAAAAGTTCATTTTGGCTCTCACACCTTAACTAAATGTTGTAGACTCAAACTTTTTGCTGTCATTAGTGTATTTTAGCAAAATGAAGATGATTCAAGCATTAATTTCATTGTGCTTTTGCTCATTTTGAAGATTTTGACATTTTCACCTGAAGTGTACAATCAGGCTGAAAATGCATTTAAAGCCATAACAAGTTCATTTTGGCTCTCACACCTTAACTAAATGTTGTAAACTCAAACTTTTTGCTGTCATTAGTGTATGTTAGCAAAATGAAGATGATTCAAGCATTAATTTCATTGTGCTTTTGCTCATTTTGAAGATTTTGACATTTTCACCTGAAGTGTACAATCAGGCTGAAAATGCATTTAAAGCCATAAAAAGTTCATTTTGGCTCTCACACCTTAACTAAATGTTGTAGACTCAAACTTTTTGCTGTCATTAGTGTATTTTAGCAAAATGAAGATGATTCAAGCATTAATTTCATTGTGCTTTTGCTCATTTTGAAGATTTTGACATTTTCACCTGAAGTGTACAATCGGGCTGAAAATGCATTTAAAGCCATAAAAAGTTCATTTTGGCTCTCACACCTTAACTAAATGTTGTAGACTCAAACTTTTTGCTGTCATTAGTGTATTTTAGCAAAATGAAGATGATTCAAGCATTAATTTCATTGTGCTTTTGCTCATTTTGAAGATTTTGACATTTTCACCTGAAGTGTACAATCGGGCTGAAAATGCATTTAAAGCCATAAAAAGTTCATTTTGGCTCTCACACCTTAACTAAATGTTGTAGACTCAAACTTTTTGCTGTCATTAGTGTATGTTAGCAAAATGAAGATGATTCAAGCATTAATTTCATTGTGCTTTTGCTCATTTTGAAGATTTTGACATTTTCACCTGAAGTGTACAATTAGGGGCTGAAAACGCGTTTAAAGCAATAAAAAGTTCATTTTGGCTCTCACACCTTAACTAAATGTTGTAGACTCAAACTTTTTGCTGTCATTAGTGTATGTTAGCAAAATGAAGATGATTCAAGCATTAATTTCATTGTGCTTTTGCTCATTTTGAAGATTTTGACATTTTCACCTGAAGTGTACAATCAGGCTGAAAATGCATTTAAAGCCATAAAAAGTTCATTTTGGCTCTCACACCTTAACTAAATGTTGTAGACTCAAACTTTTTGCTGTCATTAGTGTATTTTAGCAAAATGAAGATGATTCAAGCATTAATTTCATTGTGCTTTTGCTCATTTTGAAGATTTTGACATTTTCACCTGAAGTGTACAATCAGGCTGAAAATGCATTTAAAGCCATAAAAAGTTCATTTTGGCTCTCACACCTTAACTAAATGTTGTAGACTCAAACTTTTTGCTGTCATTAGTGTATTTTAGCAAAATGAAGATGATTCAAGCATTAATTTCATTGTGCATTTGCTCATTTTGAAGATTTTGACATTTTCACCTGAAGTGTACAATTAGGGGCTGAAAACGCGTTTAAAGCAATAAAAAGTTCATTTTGGCTCTCACACCTTAACTAAATGTTGTAGACTCAAACTTTTTGCTGTCATTAGTATATTTTAGCAAAATGAAGATGATTCAAGCATTAATTTCATTGTGCTTTTGCTCATTTTGAAGATTTTGACATTTTCACCTGAAGTGTACAATCAGGCTGAAAATGCATTTAAAGCCATAAAAAGTTCATTTTGGCTCTCACACCTTAACTAAATGTTGTAGACTCAAACTTTTTGCTGTCATTAGTGTATTTTAGCAAAATGAAGATGATTCAAGCATTAATTTCATTGTGCTTTTGCTCATTTTGAAGATTTTGACATTTTCACCTGAAGTGTACAATCAGGCTGAAAATGCATTTAAAGCCATAAAAAGTTCATTTTGGCTCTCACACCTTAACTAAATGTTGTAGACTCAAACTTTTTGCTGTCATTAGTGTATTTTAGCAAAATGAAGATGATTCAAGCATTAATTTCATTGTGCTTTTGCTCATTTTGAAGATTTTGACATTTTCACCTGAAGTGTACAATCGGGCTGAAAATGCATTTAAAGCCATAAAAAGTTCATTTTGGCTCTCACACCTTAACTAAATGTTGTAGACTCAAACTTTTTGCTGTCATTAGTGTATTTTAGCAAAATGAAGATGATTCAAGCATTAATTTCATTGTGCTTTTGCTCATTTTGAAGATTTTGACATTTTCACCTGAAGTGTATAATCGGGCTGAAAATGCATTTAAAGCCATAAAAAGTTCATTTTGGCTCTCACACCTTAACTAAATGTTGTAGACTCAAACTTTTTGCTGTCATTAGTGTATGTTAGCAAAATGAAGATGATTCAAGCATTAATTTCATTGTGCTTTTGCTCATTTTGAAGATTTTGACATTTTCACCTGAAGTGTACAATCAGGCTGAAAATGCATTTAAAGCCATAAAAAGTTCATTTTGGCTCTCACACCTTAACTAAATGTTGTAGACTCAAACTTTTTGCTGTCATTAGTGTATGTTAGCAAAATGAAGATGATTCAAGCATTAATTTCATTGTGCTTTTGCTCATTTTGAAGATTTTGACATTTTCACCTGAAGTGTACAATCAGGCTGAAAATGCATTTAAAGCCATAAAAAGTTCATTTTGGCTCTCACACCTTAACTAAATGTTGTAGACTCAAACTTTTTGCTGTCATTAGTGTATTTTAGCAAAATGAAGATGATTCAAGCATTAATTTCATTGTGCTTTTGCTCATTTTGAAGATTTTGACATTTTCACCTGAAGTGTACAATCAGGCTGAAAATGCATTTAAAACCATAAAAAGTTCATTTTGGCTCTCACACCTTAACTAAATGTTATAGACTCAAACTTTTTGCTGTCATTAGTGTATTTTAGCAAAATGAAGATGATTCAAGCATTAATTTCATTGTGCTTTTGCTCATTTTGAAGATTTTGACATTTTCACCTGAAGTGTACAATCGGGCTGAAAATGCATTTAAAGCCATAAAAAGTTCATTTTGGCTCTCACACCTTAACTAAATGTTGTAGACTCAAACTTTTTGCTGTCATTAGTGTATGTTAGCAAAATGAAGATGATTCAAGCATTAATTTCATTGTGCTTTTGCTCATTTTGAAGATTTTGACATTTTCACCTGAAGTGTACAATCAGGCTGAAAATGCATTTAAAGCCATAAAAAGTTCATTTTGGCTCTCACACCTTAACTAAATGTTGTAGACTCAAACTTTTTGCTGTCATTAGTGTATTTTAGCAAAATGAAGATGATTCAAGCATTAATTTCATTGTGCTTTTGCTCATTTTGAAGATTTTGACATTTTCACCTGAAGTGTACAATCGGGCTGAAAATGCATTTAAAGCCATAAAAAGTTCATTTTGGCTCTCACACCTTAACTAAATGTTGTAGACTCAAACTTTTTGCTGTCATTAGTGTATTTTAGCAAAATGAAGATGATTCAAGCATTAATTTCATTGTGCTTTTGCTCATTTTGAAGATTTTGACATTTTCACCTGAAGTGTACAATCGGGCTGAAAATGCATTTAAAGCCATAAAAAGTTCATTTTGGCTCTCACACCTTAACTAAATGTTGTAGACTCAAACTTTTTGCTGTCATTAGTGTATGTTAGCAAAATGAAGATGATTCAAGCATTAATTTCATTGTGCTTTTGCTCATTTTGAAGATTTTGACATTTTCACCTGAAGTGTACAATCGGGCTGAAAATGCATTTAAAGCCATAAAAAGTTCATTTTGGCTCTCAAACCTTAACTAAATGTTGTAGACTCAAACTTTTTGCTGTCATTAGTGTATGTTAGCAAAATGAAGATGATTCAAGCATTAATTTCATTGTGCTTTTGCTCATTTTGAAGATTTTGACATTTTCACCTGAAGTGTACAATCAGGCTGAAAATGCATTTAAAGCCATAAAAAGTTCATTTTGGCTCTCACACCTTAACTAAATGTTGTAGACTCAAACTTTTTGCTGTCATTAGTGTATTTTAGCAAAATGAAGATGATTCAAGCATTAATTTCATTGTGCTTTTGCTCATTTTGAAGATTTTGACATTTTCACCTGAAGTGTACAATTAGGGGCTGAAAACGCGTTTAAAGCAATAAAAAGTTCATTTTGGCTCTCACAGCTTAACTAAATGTTGTAGACTCAAACTTTTTGCTGTCATTAGTATATTTTAGCAAAATGAAGATGATTCAAGCATTAATTTCATTGTGCTTTTGCTCATTTTGAAGATTTTGACATTTTCACCTGAAGTGTACAATCGGGCTGAAAATGCATTTAAAGCCATAAAAAGTTCATTTTGGCTCTCACACCTTAACTAAATGTTGTAGACTCAAACTTTTTGCTGTCATTAGTGTATGTTAGCAAAATGAAGATGATTCAAGCATTAATTTCATTGTGCTTTTGCTCATTTTGAAGATTTTGACATTTTCACCTGAAGTGTACAATCAGGCTGAAAATGCATTTAAAGCCATAAAAAGTTCATTTTGGCTCTCACACCTTAACTAAATGTTGTAGACTCAAACTTTTTGCTGTCATTAGTGTATTTTAGCAAAATGAAGATGATTCAAGCATTAATTTCATTGTGCTTTTGCTCATTTTGAAGATTTTGACATTTTCACCTGAAGTGTACAATTAGGGGCTGAAAACGCGTTTAAAGCAATAAAAAGTTCATTTTGGCTCTCACACCTTAACTAAATGTTGTAGACTCAAACTTTTTGCTGTCATTAGTGTATGTTAGCAAAATGAAGATGATTCAAGCATTAATTTCATTGTGCTTTTGCTCATTTTGAAGATTTTGACATTTTCACCTGAAGTGTACAATCAGGCTGAAAATGCATTTAAAGCCATAAAAAGTTCATTTTGGCTCTCACACCTTAACTAAATGTTGTAGACTCAAACTTTTTGCTGTCATTAGTGTATTTTAGCAAAATGAAGATGATTCAAGCATTAATTTCATTGTGCTTTTGCTCATTTTGAAGATTTTGACATTTTCACCTGAAGTGTACAATCAGGCTGAAAATGCATTTAAAGCAATAAAAAGTTCATTTTGGCTCTCACACCTTAACTAAATGTTGTAGATTCAAACTTTTTGCTGTCATTAGTGTATTTTAGCAAAATGAAGATGATTCAAGCATTAATTTCATTGTGCTTTTGCTCATTTTGAAGATTTTGACATTTTCACCTGAAGTGTACAATCAGGCTGAAAATGCATTTAAAGCCATAAAAAGTTCATTTTGGCTCTCACACCTTAACTAAATGTTGTAGACTCAAACTTTTTGCTGTCATTAGTGTATTTTAGCAAAATGAAGATGATTCAAGCATTAATTTCATTGTGCTTTTGCTCATTTTGAAGATTTTGACATTTTCACCTGAAGTGTACAATTAGGGGCTGAAAACGCGTTTAAAGCAATAAAAAGTTCATTTTGGCTCTCACACCTTAACTAAATGTTGTAGACTCAAACTTTTTGCTGTCATTAGTATATTTTAGCAAAATGAAGATGATTCAAGCATTAATTTTATTGTGCTTTTGCTCATTTTGAAGATTTTGACATTTTCACCTGAAGTGTACAATCAGGCTGAAAATGCATTTAAAGCCATAAAAAGTTCATTTTGGCTCTCACACCTTAACTAAATGTTGTAGACTCAAACTTTTTGCTGTCATTAGTGTATTTTAGCAAAATGAAGATGATTCAAGCATTAATTTCATTGTGCTTTTGCTCATTTTGAAGATTTTGACATTTTCACCTGAAGTGTACAATCAGGCTGAAAATGCATTTAAAGCCATAAAAAGTTCATTTTGGCTCTCACACCTTAACTAAATGTTGTAGACTCAAACTTTTTGCTGTCATTAGTGTATTTTAGCAAAATGAAGATGATTCAAGCATTAATTTCATTGTGCTTTTGCTCATTTTGAAGATTTTGACATTTTCACCTGAAGTGTACAATCGGGCTGAAAATGCATTTAAAGCCATAAAAAGTTAATTTTGGCTCTCACACCTTAACTAAATGTTGTAGACTCAAACTTTTTGCTGTCATTAGTGTATTTTAGCAAAATGAAGATGATTCAAGCATTAATTTCATTGTGCTTTTGCTCATTTTGAAGATTTTGACATTTTCACCTGAAGTGTATAATCGGGCTGAAAATGCATTTAAAGCCATAAAAAGTTCATTTTGGCTCTCACACCTTAACTAAATGTTGTAGACTCAAACTTTTTGCTGTCATTAGTGTATGTTAGCAAAATGAAGATGATTCAAGCATTAATTTCATTGTGCTTTTGCTCATTTTGAAGATTTTGACATTTTCACCTGAAGTGTACAATCAGGCTGAAAATGCATTTAAAGCCATAAAAAGTTCATTTTGGCTCTCACACCTTAACTAAATGTTGTAGACTCAAACTTTTTGCTGTCATTAGTGTATGTTAGCAAAATGAAGATGATTCAAGCATTAATTTCATTGTGCTTTTGCTCATTTTGAAGATTTTGACATTTTCACCTGAAGTGTACAATCAGGCTGAAAATGCATTTAAAGCCATAAAAAGTTCATTTTGGCTCTCACACCTTAACTAAATGTTGTAGACTCAAACTTTTTGCTGTCATTAGTGTATTTTAGCAAAATGAAGATGATTCAAGCATTAATTTCATTGTGCTTTTGCTCATTTTGAAGATTTTGACATTTTCACCTGAAGTGTACAATCAGGCTGAAAATGCATTTAAAGCCATAAAAAGTTCATTTTGGCTCTCACACCTTAACTAAATGTTATAGACTCAAACTTTTTGCTGTCATTAGTGTATTTTAGCAAAATGAAGATGATTCAAGCATTAATTTCATTGTGCTTTTGCTCATTTTGAAGATTTTGACATTTTCACCTGAAGTGTACAATCGGGCTGAAAATGCATTTAAAGCCATAAAAAGTTCATTTTGGCTCTCACACCTTAACTAAATGTTGTAGACTCAAACTTTTTGCTGTCATTAGTGTATGTTAGCAAAATGAAGATGATTCAAGCATTAATTTCATTGTGCTTTTGCTCATTTTGAAGATTTTGACATTTTCACCTGAAGTGTACAATCAGGCTGAAAATGCATTTAAAGCCATAAAAAGTTCATTTTGGCTCTCACACCTTAACTAAATGTTGTAGACTCAAACTTTTTGCTGTCATTAGTGTATTTTAGCAAAATGAAGATGATTCAAGCATTAATTTCATTGTGCTTTTGCTCATTTTGAAGATTTTGACATTTTCACCTGAAGTGTACAATTAGGGGCTGAAAACGCGTTTAAAGCAATAAAAAGTTCATTTTGGCTCTCACACCTTAACTAAATGTTGTAGACTCAAACTTTTTAATGTCATTAGTATATTTTAGCAAAATGAAGATGATTCAAGCATTAATTTTATTGTGCTTTTGCTCATTTTGAAGATTTTGACATTTTTCACCTGAAGTGTACAATCAGGCTGAAAATGCATTTAAAGCCATAAAAAGTTCATTTTGGCTCTCACACCTTAACTAAATGTTGTAGACTCAAACTTTTTGCTGTCATTAGTGTATTTTAGCAAAATGAAGATGATTCAAGCATTAATTTCATTGTGCTTTTGCTCATTTTGAAGATTTTGACATTTTCACCTGAAGTGTACAATCAGGCTGAAAATGCATTTAAAGCCATAAAAAGTTCATTTTGGCTCTCACACCTTAACTAAATGTTGTAGACTCAAACTTTTTGCTGTCATTAGTGTATTTTAGCAAAATGAAGATGATTCAAGCATTAATTTCATTGTGCTTTTGCTCATTTTGAAGATTTTGACATTTTAACCTGAAGTGTACAATCGGGCTGAAAATGCATTTAAAGCCATAAAAAGTTCATTTTGGCTCTCACACCTTAACTAAATGTTGTAGACTCAAACTTTTTGCTGTCATTAGTGTATTTTAGCAAAATGAAGATGATTCAAGCATTAATTTCATTGTGCTTTTGCTCATTTTGAAGATTTTGACATTTTCACCTGAAGTGTACAATCAGGCTGAAAATGCATTTAAAGCCATAAAAAGTTCATTTTGGCTCTCACACCTTAACTAAATGTTGTAGACTCAAACTTTTTGCTGTCATTAGTGTATGTTAGCAAAATGAAGATGATTCAAGCATTAATTTCATTGTGCTTTTGCTCATTTTGAAGATTTTGACATTTTCACCTGAAGTGTACAATCAGGCTGAAAATGCATTTAAAGCCATAAAAAGTTCATTTTGGCTCTCACACCTTAACTAAATGTTGTAGACTCAAACTTTTTGCTGTCATTAGTGTATTTTAGCAAAATGAAGATGATTCAAGCATTAATTTCATTGTGCTTTTGCTCATTTTGAAGATTTTGACATTTTCACCTGAAGTGTACAATCGGGCTGAAAATGCATTTAAAGCCATAAAAAGTTCATTTTGGCTCTCACACCTTAACTAAATGTTGTAGACTCAAACTTTTTGCTGTCATTAGTGTATTTTAGCAAAATGAAGATGATTCAAGCATTAATTTCATTGTGCTTTTGCTCATTTTGAAGATTTTGACATTTTCACCTGAAGTGTACAATCGGGCTGAAAATGCATTAAAAGCCATAAAAAGTTCATTTTGGCTCTCACACCTTAACTAAATGTTGTAGACTCAAACTTTTTGCTGTCATTAGTGTATTTTAGCAAAATGAAGATGATTCAAGCATTAATTTCATTGTGCTTTTGCTCATTTTGAAGATTTTGACATTTTCACCTGAAGTGTATAATCGGGCTGAAAATGCATTTAAAGCCATAAAAAGTTCATTTTGGCTCTCACACCTTAACTAAATGTTGTAGACTCAAACTTTTTGCTGTCATTAGTGTATGTTAGCAAAATGAAGATGATTCAAGCATTAATTTCATTGTGCTTTTGCTCATTTTGAAGATTTTGACATTTTCACCTGAAGTGTACAATCAGGCTGAAAATGCATTTAAAGCCATAAAAAGTTCATTTTGGCTCTCACACCTTAACTAAATGTTGTAGACTCAAACTTTTTGCTGTCATTAGTGTATGTTAGCAAAATGAAGATGATTCAAGCATTAATTTCATTGTGCTTTTGCTCATTTTGAAGATTTTGACATTTTCACCTGAAGTGTACAATCAGGCTGAAAATGCATTTAAAGCCATAAAAAGTTCATTTTGGCTCTCACACCTTAACTAAATGTTGTAGACTCAAACTTTTTGCTGTCATTAGTGTATTTTAGCAAAATGAAGATGATTCAAGCATTAATTTCATTGTGCTTTTGCTCATTTTGAAGATTTTGACATTTTCACCTGAAGTGTACAATCAGGCTGAAAATGCATTTAAAGCCATAAAAAGTTCATTTTGGCTCTCACACCTTAACTAAATGTTATAGACTCAAACTTTTTGCTGTCATTAGTGTATTTTAGCAAAATGAAGATGATTCAAGCATTAATTTCATTGTGCTTTTGCTCATTTTGAAGATTTTGACATTTTCACCTGAAGTGTACAATCGGGCTGAAAATGCATTTAAAGCCATAAAAAGTTCATTTTGGCTCTCACACCTTAACTAAATGTTGTAGACTCAAACTTTTTGCTGTCATTAGTGTATGTTAGCAAAATGAAGATGATTCAAGCATTAATTTCATTGTGCTTTTGCTCATTTTGAAGATTTTGACATTTTCACCTGAAGTGTACAATCAGGCTGAAAATGCATTTAAAGCCATAAAAAGTTCATTTTGGCTCTCACACCTTAACTAAATGTTGTAGACTCAAACTTTTTGCTGTCATTAGTGTATTTTAGCAAAATGAAGATGATTCAAGCATTAATTTCATTGTGCTTTTGCTCATTTTGAAGATTTTGACATTTTCACCTGAAGTGTACAATTAGGGGCTGAAAACGCGTTTAAAGCAATAAAAAGTTCATTTTGGCTCTCACACCTTAACTAAATGTTGTAGACTCAAACTTTTTAATGTCATTAGTATATTTTAGCAAAATGAAGATGATTCAAGCATTAATTTTATTGTGCTTTTGCTCATTTTGAAGATTTTGACATTTTTCACCTGAAGTGTACAATCAGGCTGAAAATGCATTTAAAGCCATAAAAAGTTCATTTTGGCTCTCACACCTTAACTAAATGTTGTAGACTCAAACTTTTTGCTGTCATTAGTGTATTTTAGCAAAATGAAGATGATTCAAGCATTAATTTCATTGTGCTTTTGCTCATTTTGAAGATTTTGACATTTTCACCTGAAGTGTACAATCAGGCTGAAAATGCATTTAAAGCCATAAAAAGTTCATTTTGGCTCTCACACCTTAACTAAATGTTGTAGACTCAAACTTTTTGCTGTCATTAGTGTATTTTAGCAAAATGAAGATGATTCAAGCATTAATTTCATTGTGCTTTTGCTCATTTTGAAGATTTTGACATTTTAACCTGAAGTGTACAATCGGGCTGAAAATGCATTTAAAGCCATAAAAAGTTCATTTTGGCTCTCACACCTTAACTAAATGTTGTAGACTCAAACTTTTTGCTGTCATTAGTGTATTTTAGCAAAATGAAGATGATTCAAGCATTAATTTCATTGTGCTTTTGCTCATTTTGAAGATTTTGACATTTTCACCTGAAGTGTACAATCAGGCTGAAAATGCATTTAAAGCCATAAAAAGTTCATTTTGGCTCTCACACCTTAACTAAATGTTGTAGACTCAAACTTTTTGCTGTCATTAGTGTATGTTAGCAAAATGAAGATGCTTCAAGCATTAATTTCATTGTGCTTTTGCTCATTTTGAAGATTTTGACATTTTCACCTGAAGTGTACAATCAGGCTGAAAATGCATTTAAAGCCATAAAAAGTTCATTTTGGCTCTCACACCTTAACTAAATGTTGTAGACTCAAACTTTTTGCTGTCATTAGTGTATTTTAGCAAAATGAAGATGATTCAAGCATTAATTTCATTGTGCTTTTGCTCATTTTGAAGATTTTGACATTTTCACCTGAAGTGTACAATCGGGCTGAAAATGCATTTAAAGCCATAAAAAGTTCATTTTGGCTCTCACACCTTAACTAAATGTTGTAGACTCAAACTTTTTGCTGTCATTAGTGTATTTTAGCAAAATGAAGATGATTCAAGCATTAATTTCATTGTGCTTTTGCTCATTTTGAAGATTTTGACATTTTCACCTGAAGTGTACAATCGGGCTGAAAATGCATTAAAAGCCATAAAAAGTTCATTTTGGCTCTCACACCTTAACTAAATGTTGTAGACTCAAACTTTTTGCTGTCATTAGTGTATGTTAGCAAAATGAAGATGATTCAAGCATTAATTTCATTGTGCTTTTGCTCATTTTGAAGATTTTGACATTTTCACCTGAAGTGTACAATCAGGCTGAAAATGCATTTAAAGCCATAAAAAGTTCATTTTGGCTCTCACACCTTAACTAAATGTTGTAGACTCAAACTTTTTGCTGTCATTAGTGTATGTTAGCAAAATGAAGATGATTCAAGCATTAATTTCATTGTGCTTTTGCTCATTTTGAAGATTTTGACATTTTCACCTGAAGTGTACAATCAGGCTGAAAATGCATTTAAAGCCATAAAAAGTTCATTTTGGCTCTCACACCTTAACTAAATGTTGTAGACTCAAACTTTTTGCTGTCATTAGTGTATTTTAGCAAAATGAAGATGATTCAAGCATTAATTTCATTGTGCTTTTGCTCATTTTGAAGATTTTGACATTTTCACCTGAAGTGTACAATAAGGCTGAAAATGCATTTAAAGCCATAAAAAGTTCATTTTGGCTCTCACACCTTAACTAAATGTTATAGACTCAAACTTTTTGCTGTCATTAGTGTATTTTAGCAAAATGAAGATGATTCAAGCATTAATTTCATTGTGATTTTGCTCATTTTGAAGATTTTGACATTTTCACCTGAAGTGTACAATCGGGCTGAAAATGCATTTAAAGCCATAAAAAGTTCATTTTGGCTCTCACACCTTAACTAAATGTTATAGACTCAAACTTTTTGCTGTCATTAGTGTATGTTAGCAAAATGAAGATGCTTCAAGCATTAATTTCATTGTGCTTTTGCTCATTTTGAAGATTTTGACATTTTCACCTGAAGTGTACAATCAGGCTGAAAATGCATTTAAAGCCATAAAAAGTTCATTTTGGCTCTCACACCTTAACTAAATGTTGTAGACTCAAACTTTTTGCTGTCAGTAGTGTATTTTAGCAAAATGAAGATGATTCAAGCATTAATTTCATTGTGCTTTTGCTCATTTTGAAGATTTTGACATTTTCACCTGAAGTGTACAATCGGGCTGAAAATGCATTTAAAGCCATAAAAAGTTCATTTTGGCTCTCACACCTTAACTAAATGTTGTAGACTCAAACTTTTTGCTGTCATTAGTGTATTTTAGCAAAATGAAGATGATTCAAGCATTAATTTCATTGTGCTTTTGCTCATTTTGAAGATTTTGACATTTTCACCTGAAGTGTACAATCGGGCTGAAAATGCATTAAAAGCCATAAAAAGTTCATTTTGGCTCTCACACCTTAACTAAATGTTGTAGACTCAAACTTTTTGCTGTCATTAGTGTATGTTAGCAAAATGAAGATGATTCAAGCATTAATTTCATTGTGCTTTTGCTCATTTTGAAGATTTTGACATTTTCACCTGAAGTGTACAATCAGGCTGAAAATGCATTTAAAGCCATAAAAAGTTCATTTTGGCTCTCACACCTTAACTAAATGTTGTAGACTCAAACTTTTTGCTGTCATTAGTGTATGTTAGCAAAATGAAGATGATTCAAGCATTAATTTCATTGTGCTTTTGCTCATTTTGAAGATTTTGACATTTTCACCTGAAGTGTACAATCAGGCTGAAAATGCATTTAAAGCCATAAAAAGTTCATTTTGGCTCTCACACCTTAACTAAATGTTGTAGACTCAAACTTTTTGCTGTCATTAGTGTATTTTAGCAAAATGAAGATGATTCAAGCATTAATTTCATTGTGCTTTTGCTCATTTTGAAGATTTTGACATTTTCACCTGAAGTGTACAATCAGGCTGAAAATGCATTTAAAGCCATAAAAAGTTCAGTTTGGCTCTCACACCTTAACTAAATGTTATAGACTCAAACTTTTTGCTGTCATTAGTGTATTTTAGCAAAATGAAGATGATTCAAGCATTAATTTCATTGTGATTTTGCTCATTTTGAAGATTTTGACATTTTCACCTGAAGTGTACAATCGGGCTGAAAATGCATTTAAAGCCATAAAAAGTTCATTTTGGCTCTCACACCTTAACTAAATGTTATAGACTCAAACTTTTTGCTGTCATTAGTGTATTTTAGCAAAATGAAGATGATTCAAGCATTAATTTCATTGTGATTTTGCTCATTTTGAAGATTTTGACATTTTCACCTGAAGTGTACAATCAGGCTGAAAATGCATTTAAAGCAATAAAAAGTTCATTTTGGCTCTCACACCTTAACTAAATGTTGTAGATTCAAACTTTTTGCTGTCATTAGTGTATTTTAGCAAAATGAAGATGATTCAAGCATTAATTTCATTGTGCATTTGCTCATTTTGAAGATTTTGACATTTTCACCTGAAGTGTACAATTAGGGGCTGAAAACGCGTTTAAAGCAATAAAAAGTTCATTTTGGCTCTCACACCTTAACTAAATGTTGTAGACTCAAATTTTTTCTGTCATTAGTATATTTTAGCAAAATGAAGATGATTCAAGCATTAATTTCATTGTGCTTTTGCTCATTTTGAAGATTTTGACATTTTCACCTGAAGTGTACAATCGGGCTGAAAATGCATTTAAAGCCATAAAAAGTTCATTTTGGCTCTCACACCTTAACTAAATGTTGTAGACTCAAACTTTTTGCTGTCATTAGTGTATGTTAGCAAAATGAAGATGATTCAAGCATTAATTTCATTGTGCTTTTGCTCATTTTGAAGATTTTGACATTTTCACCTGAAGTGTACAATCAGGCTGAAAATGCATTTAAAGCCATAAAAAGTTCATTTTGGCTCTCACACCTTAACTAAATGTTGTAGACTCAAACTTTTTGCTGTCATTAGTGTATTTTAGCAAAATGAAGATGATTCAAGCATTAATTTCATTGTGCTTTTGCTCATTTTGAAGATTTTGACATTTTCACCTGAAGTGTACAATTAGGGGCTGAAAACGCGTTTAAAGCAATAAAAAGTTCATTTTGGCTCTCACAGCTTAACTAAATGTTGTAGACTCAAACTTTTTGCTGTCATTAGTATATTTTAGCAAAATGAAGATGATTCAAGCATTAATTTCATTGTGCTTTTGCTCATTTTGAAGATTTTGACATTTTCACCTGAAGTGTACAATCGGGCTGAAAATGCATTTAAAGCCATAAAAAGTTCATTTTGGCTCTCACACCTTAACTAAATGTTGTAGACTCAAACTTTTTGCTGTCATTAGTGTATGTTAGCAAAATGAAGATGATTCAAGCATTAATTTCATTGTGCTTTTGCTCATTTTGAAGATTTTGACATTTTCACCTGAAGTGTACAATCAGGCTGAAAATGCATTTAAAGCCATAAAAAGTTCATTTTGGCTCTCACACCTTAACTAAATGTTGTAGACTCAAACTTTTTGCTGTCATTAGTGTATTTTAGCAAAATGAAGATGATTCAAGCATTAATTTCATTGTGCTTTTGCTCATTTTGAAGATTTTGACATTTTCACCTGAAGTGTACAATTAGGGGCTGAAAACGCGTTTAAAGCAATAAAAAGTTCATTTTGGCTCTCACACCTTAACTAAATGTTGTAGACTCAAACTTTTTGCTGTCATTAGTGTATGTTAGCAAAATGAAGATGATTCAAGCATTAATTTCATTGTGCTTTTGCTCATTTTGAAGATTTTGACATTTTAACCTGAAGTGTACAATCAGGCTGAAAATGCATTTAAAGCCATAAAAAGTTCATTTTGGCTCTCACACCTTAACTAAATGTTGTAGACTCAAACTTTTTGCTGTCATTAGTGTATTTTAGCAAAATGAAGATGATTCAAGCATTAATTTCATTGTGCTTTTGCTCATTTTGAAGATTTTGACATTTTCACCTGAAGTGTACAATCAGGCTGAAAATGCATTTAAAGCAATAAAAAGTTCATTTTGGCTCTCACACCTTAACTAAATGTTGTAGATTCAAACTTTTTGCTGTCATTAGTGTATTTTAGCAAAATGAAGATGATTCAAGCATTAATTTCATTGTGCTTTTGCTCATTTTGAAGATTTTGACATTTTCACCTGAAGTGTACAATCAGGCTGAAAATGCATTTAAAGCCATAAAAAGTTCATTTTGGCTCTCACACCTTAACTAAATGTTGTAGACTCAAACTTTTTGCTGTCATTAGTGTATTTTAGCAAAATGAAGATGATTCAAGCATTAATTTCATTGTGCTTTTGCTCATTTTGAAGATTTTGACATTTTCACCTGAAGTGTACAATTAGGGGCTGAAAACGCGTTTAAAGCAATAAAAAGTTCATTTTGGCTCTCACACCTTAACTAAATGTTGTAGACTCAAACTTTTTGCTGTCATTAGTATATTTTAGCAAAATGAAGATGATTCAAGCATTAATTTTATTGTGCTTTTGCTCATTTTGAAGATTTTGACATTTTCACCTGAAGTGTACAATCAGGCTGAAAATGCATTTAAAGCCATAAAAAGTTCATTTTGGCTCTCACACCTTAACTAAATGTTGTAGACTCAAACTTTTTGCTGTCATTAGTGTATTTTAGCAAAATGAAGATGATTCAAGCATTAATTTCATTGTGCTTTTGCTCATTTTGAAGATTTTGACATTTTCACCTGAAGTGTACAATCAGGCTGAAAATGCATTTAAAGCCATAAAAAGTTCATTTTGGCTCTCACACCTTAACTAAATGTTGTAGACTCAAACTTTTTGCTGTCATTAGTGTATTTTAGCAAAATGAAGATGATTCAAGCATTAATTTCATTGTGCTTTTGCTCATTTTGAAGATTTTGACATTTTCACCTGAAGTGTACAATCGGGCTGAAAATGCATTTAAAGCCATAAAAAGTTCATTTTGGCTCTCACACCTTAACTAAATGTTGTAGACTCAAACTTTTTGCTGTCATTAGTGTATTTTAGCAAAATGAAGATGATTCAAGCATTAATTTCATTGTGCTTTTGCTCATTTTGAAGATTTTGACATTTTCACCTGAAGTGTATAATCGGGCTGAAAATGCATTTAAAGCCATAAAAAGTTCATTTTGGCTCTCACACCTTAACTAAATGTTGTAGACTCAAACTTTTTGCTGTCATTAGTGTATGTTAGCAAAATGAAGATGATTCAAGCATTAATTTCATTGTGCTTTTGCTCATTTTGAAGATTTTGACATTTTCACCTGAAGTGTACAATCAGGCTGAAAATGCATTTAAAGCCATAAAAAGTTCATTTTGGCTCTCACACCTTAACTAAATGTTGTAGACTCAAACTTTTTGCTGTCATTAGTGTATGTTAGCAAAATGAAGATGATTCAAGCATTAATTTCATTGTGCTTTTGCTCATTTTGAAGATTTTGACATTTTCACCTGAAGTGTACAATCAGGCTGAAAATGCATTTAAAGCCATAAAAAGTTCATTTTGGCTCTCACACCTTAACTAAATGTTGTAGACTCAAACTTTTTGCTGTCATTAGTGTATTTTAGCAAAATGAAGATGATTCAAGCATTAATTTCATTGTGCTTTTGCTCATTTTGAAGATTTTGACATTTTCACCTGAAGTGTACAATCAGGCTGAAAATGCATTTAAAGCCATAAAAAGTTCATTTTGGCTCTCACACCTTAACTAAATGTTATAGACTCAAACTTTTTGCTGTCATTAGTGTATTTTAGCAAAATGAAGATGATTCAAGCATTAATTTCATTGTGCTTTTGCTCATTTTGAAGATTTTGACATTTTCACCTGAAGTGTACAATCGGGCTGAAAATGCATTTAAAGCCATAAAAAGTTCATTTTGGCTCTCACACCTTAACTAAATGTTGTAGACTCAAACTTTTTGCTGTCATTAGTGTATGTTAGCAAAATGAAGATGATTCAAGCATTAATTTCATTGTGCTTTTGCTCATTTTGAAGATTTTGACATTTTCACCTGAAGTGTACAATCAGGCTGAAAATGCATTTAAAGCCATAAAAAGTTCATTTTGGCTCTCACACCTTAACTAAATGTTGTAGACTCAAACTTTTTGCTGTCATTAGTGTATTTTAGCAAAATGAAGATGATTCAAGCATTAATTTCATTGTGCTTTTGCTCATTTTGAAGATTTTGACATTTTCACCTGAAGTGTACAATTAGGGGCTGAAAACGCGTTTAAAGCAATAAAAAGTTCATTTTGGCTCTCACACCTTAACTAAATGTTGTAGACTCAAACTTTTTAATGTCATTAGTATATTTTAGCAAAATGAAGATGATTCAAGCATTAATTTTATTGTGCTTTTGCTCATTTTGAAGATTTTGACATTTTTCACCTGAAGTGTACAATCAGGCTGAAAATGCATTTAAAGCCATAAAAAGTTCATTTTGGCTCTCACACCTTAACTAAATGTTGTAGACTCAAACTTTTTGCTGTCATTAGTGTATTTTAGCAAAATGAAGATGATTCAAGCATTAATTTCATTGTGCTTTTGCTCATTTTGAAGATTTTGACATTTTCACCTGAAGTGTACAATCAGGCTGAAAATGCATTTAAAGCCATAAAAAGTTCATTTTGGCTCTCACACCTTAACTAAATGTTGTAGACTCAAACTTTTTGCTGTCATTAGTGTATGTTAGCAAAATGAAGATGATTCAAGCATTAATTTCATTGTGCTTTTGCTCATTTTGAAGATTTTGACATTTTCACCTGAAGTGTACAATCAGGCTGAAAATGCATTTAAAGCCATAAAAAGTTCATTTTGGCTCTCACACCTTAACTAAATGTTGTAGACTCAAACTTTTTGCTGTCATTAGTGTATTTTAGCAAAATGAAGATGATTCAAGCATTAATTTCATTGTGCTTTTGCTCATTTTGAAGATTTTGACATTTTCACCTGAAGTGTACAATCGGGCTGAAAATGCATTTAAAGCCATAAAAAGTTCATTTTGGCTCTCACACCTTAACTAAATGTTGTAGACTCAAACTTTTTGCTGTCATTAGTGTATTTTAGCAAAATGAAGATGATTCAAGCATTAATTTCATTGTGCTTTTGCTCATTTTGAAGATTTTGACATTTTCACCTGAAGTGTACAATCGGGCTGAAAATGCATTAAAAGCCATAAAAAGTTCATTTTGGCTCTCACACCTTAACTAAATGTTGTAGACTCAAACTTTTTGCTGTCATTAGTGTATTTTAGCAAAATGAAGATGATTCAAGCATTAATTTCATTGTGCTTTTGCTCATTTTGAAGATTTTGACATTTTCACCTGAAGTGTATAATCGGGCTGAAAATGCATTTAAAGCCATAAAAAGTTCATTTTGGCTCTCACACCTTAACTAAATGTTGTAGACTCAAACTTTTTGCTGTCATTAGTGTATGTTAGCAAAATGAAGATGATTCAAGCATTAATTTCATTGTGCTTTTGCTCATTTTGAAGATTTTGACATTTTCACCTGAAGTGTACAATCAGGCTGAAAATGCATTTAAAGCCATAAAAAGTTCATTTTGGCTCTCACACCTTAACTAAATGTTGTAGACTCAAACTTTTTGCTGTCATTAGTGTATGTTAGCAAAATGAAGATGATTCAAGCATTAATTTCATTGTGCTTTTGCTCATTTTGAAGATTTTGACATTTTCACCTGAAGTGTACAATCAGGCTGAAAATGCATTTAAAGCCATAAAAAGTTCATTTTGGCTCTCACACCTTAACTAAATGTTGTAGACTCAAACTTTTTGCTGTCATTAGTGTATTTTAGCAAAATGAAGATGATTCAAGCATTAATTTCATTGTGCTTTTGCTCATTTTGAAGATTTTGACATTTTCACCTGAAGTGTACAATCAGGCTGAAATGCATTTAAAGCCATAAAAAGTTCATTTTGGCTCTCACACCTTAACTAAATGTTGTAGACTCAAACTTTTTGCTGTCATTAGTGTATTTTAGCAAAATGAAGATGATTCAAGCATTAATTTCATTGTGCTTTTGCTCATTTTGAAGATTTTGACATTTTCACCTGAAGTGTACAATCGGGCTGAAAATGCATTTAAAGCCATAAAAAGTTCATTTTGGCTCTCACACCTTAACTAAATGTTGTAGACTCAAACTTTTTGCTGTCATTAGTGTATGTTAGCAAAATGAAGATGATTCAAGCATTAATTTCATTGTGCTTTTGCTCATTTTGAAGATTTTGACATTTTCACCTGAAGTGTACAATCAGGCTGAAAATGCATTTAAAGCATAAAAAGTTCATTTTGGCTCTCACACCTTAACTAAATGTTGTAGACTCAAACTTTTTGCTGTCATTAGTGTATTTTAGCAAAATGAAGATGATTCAAGCATTAATTTCATTGTGCTTTTGCTCATTTTGAAGATTTTGACATTTTCACCTGAAGTGTACAATTAGGGGCTGAAAACGCGTTTAAAGCAATAAAAAGTTCATTTTGGCTCTCACACCTTAACTAAATGTTGTAGACTCAAACTTTTTATGTCATTAGTATATTTTAGCAAAATGAAGATGATTCAAGCATTAATTTTATTGTGCTTTTGCTCATTTTGAAGATTTTGACATTTTTCACCTGAAGTGTACAATCAGGCTGAAAATGCATTTAAAGCCATAAAAAGTTCATTTTGGCTCTCACACCTTAACTAAATGTTGTAGACTCAAACTTTTTGCTGTCATTAGTGTATTTTAGCAAATGAAGATGATTCAAGCATTAATTTCATTGTGCTTTTGCTCATTTTGAAGATTTTGACATTTTCACCTGAAGTGTACAATCAGGCTGAAATGCATTTAAAGCCATAAAAAGTTCATTTTGGCTCTCACACCTTAACTAAATGTTGTAGACTCAAACTTTTTGCTGTCATTAGTGTATTTTAGCAAAATGAAGATGATTCAAGCATTAATTTCATTGTGCTTTTGCTCATTTGAAGATTTTGACATTTTAACCTGAAGTGTACAATCGGGCTGAAAATGCATTTAAAGCCATAAAAAGTTCATTTTGGCTCTCACACTTAACTAAATGTTGTAGACTCAAACTTTTTGCTGTCATTAGTGTATTTTAGCAAAATGAAGATGATTCAAGCATTAATTTCATTGTGCTTTTGCTCATTTGAAGATTTTGACATTTTCAC